>NW_010113729.1:0-291 GCF_000699245.1 Pterocles gutturalis | reverse complement strand
GGCTTGTATTGGGTCTGTCTGAGATGGAGTTAATTTTCCCCGCCACAGCCCTCATAGGGTTCTGTGTTGTATTAGTAGCTAGAAAGGTGTTGATAACACCAGTGTTTTGGGTACTGCTGAGCAGTGCTCACACAGTATCAAGTCTGTCTCTCCAACATTTCCCTCTCACCAATAGGCTGGGGGTGGGCAAGATCTTGGGAGGGGACATAGACAGGACAGCTGACCCAAATCGACCAAAAGGATATTCTGTACCATATGATGGCTACTCAACAATAAAAGCTAAGAGAAAGG
>NW_010113728.1:406-11022 GCF_000699245.1 Pterocles gutturalis | reverse complement strand
TATTGTAGTTTAGTGATTAAGTTGTCCTTTATTCCCTTTACCCCTCTAATTCTCTCCCCTATCCTCGGGTGGGGGGGATTGGGTGAGTGGGTGTGTGGGTTGGCTCCCAGCCAAGGGCAAACCCATCACATCCCCCCATCTTCTCTTCTCTGAGCTGAGGAGTCCCCGCTCTTTCAGCTTCTCGTCATATGAAAAAAGAAGGAAAATGTCAATCTATCCTGTGGAAGCTTTTGGAAGGTTTCCCTAAATAAGAAATCTGTGACTTTAGTATTGATCTAGTTTTCCTCATAAGCTGTGCAAGTGCCAGACTGAATTATCAATAGGGTGTTAATTTGGCTGTTCTTGTCATGAAGTTCATGAGAGCACTGTGTTGTACATCTGGAGGTTTCACATGTGTGTCACCCGGGCTGGATGCTTCATAGTCACCGCAGCAACGGCAGAGCAACGCCGCAGGTACTGCTCGAGGTACGTGTGCATTGGGAATTCCCACTGGCTCCTGAGTTTTGGGATCTCTTGGGCTGTTCTGATGAAAAGCTGTTGAGAAAGGTATGCACATGGCACAAGGAATAACTGTTGGAAAAATCTGCCAGGGTCTTGCTGTTGGTGGGAAGGTGTGATATGTGGGATATTGCTCATTGCTAGTGCAGAAACACAGGGAAGAAGGTGCTAACACCTATCATCTACCCCTAAGGCAGGCTGGAACGGAAGGTAGGCATTGTTTTGCCTGGTCAACAAAAACTCGTTATCCACAGCTCCTCAGCACAGTGGTCAGAACTGACACTGTGTTACAATATCAGATACTTTTTCACGCCTTGATTCGTGAATCATCCTTGCTGGGCAATGGATCAATCTGTGCTGCTCAGCTTTTAGAGGGCATGACTTGCCAAAAGGTTCTTGCTCAGTTCATAATTTTTTGCACTAATTTGAAGTAGTTTTCTCCTGTATAATGGTGATATGTCTAATCAATTGCACCACCAATGTTCAGGAAACTGCCGCAACTGACAAAGGTGCCTTCCCAGCTCCATCATGAAGCCCCACTTCATTTTGTCTGTTTGGTGCTTTCCTCTGCTCAGGGCCTGACATCCCCCAGCCTTGCATTTTGAAAAGAAATAAAAACCATCTATTATGTGTGTATTCCTACAGATCTGATCTCTCTGAATCTGCAGAAGGTATGTGAGCCTGGTCATTGCTGTGGCTGTCACAGACCAGGACAGCTATGGCACCGATGGCTCTGGGACACCAAAGAGAAAGATGATCAGGGGCTCCCAGTGCTTGTAGATCACAAAGGCACCGACCTCCTTTCATCCTAGGGAAGTTAACCCTCTGAGCATGGGTTTCTGTCTCCTTGTTTCTCACGATGTGTGTGCTATTTTAAAATATTATTTACTGATAAATATTTTTCAGTACAAGGTGGAAAATGTTCTCCTTACTACTAGCCACACTTTAGTTTGGCTGAAGAGACACAATTCAGAGACATAAATAATTTTTATAATTCATTAATTAATAGCTGTATTTTACCTGGGCAAGTCAATTAGTGCCACTCTTTCATGACTCCTTTAAAGTGACAAAATATTGGACCCTTATTTTCCAAATTGTGAACTGTGGCACAGAGACATGATGTCCCCAGCTCCTTCAGGGACTTTATTTCAGCAGAAGTGTGGATTTCAGTGATTTTCCCAGCCTGTGGGAAGCTGCAAAATGCAGCTTCCCAAAGTCTAGGTTAATAATGTCCTACCAAAGACAGTCTGCTTCCTTCACCCACCGGCATTTTTCAGTGGAAAAAAAAAACCAAAAAACTAATGAATAAAGCTGCCATGGCTCAGTCCAGGAAGAAAGATTTTTCCATCAGATAAAAGGAATGTCTCCAGTCTCTCTATCAGGGCCTGACAACTAATTTATGGTGGATTCTCACTAATCTTATTTTAAGAAAAGTAACATAATGAGGATTTATTTGGGGCACGCAGTATACTTTTCTTAAAGCCAGACAAAAAAGGAAATCTGGTATTTGTTTTATTTCTACTTTAGCATTTTTATCTGACAGCTTGATGTGAGAGCAGACATGAGAGTATAGCTCGTTCATCTGTGTAGAAGATATTAATCTTAAAGGATCACAAAACAATTTTATTCTCCAAATTACCAAGCACAGTCTAATTGGTGAGGGTGGATCTAGTGTCTAAAAACAGTTTGGAGATTCTATTCTTGTAGCAGGACAAGTTTTTTTTCTGAAATCTACTTTAAATATTTTTATTAGTTAGATCTGTTGGCTTTTTTCCAGATGGCTTAATAGATCTTTGAAAACTTTGAACCCTCAAATGCTGTCTCCTGACAGTGAATTCTGCAACAGTGACCAACAAAAAGCAATACAGCTTGAGTGGCATCTGAGCAAGCTGCTGCCCCAGAAAAATAAAATGTGTTTTATGAGTGTATCTCATGGTCTTGTAGCTGGGTTTTGACTTTTGAAAGTAATGAGTGGACAGTGACCCACTGGGTTGCAAGGACGGCTCCGAGAGCATCATGTTGTGACCTCTATCATGAGTTTAATCAGATTAAGGGCTGCGTGCTCGGACATTAAATCAGAGCTTTCAGACATGTGTGAGATACGAGAACAGCCTTTATGGACCCAGTGAGACAACTCATGCAGTGACAATTAGTGCTATTTAACTCGAGATCACAACATTCACAATCCTAGCACAGTGACCCAAGTACAGTTTTCCCCATCCCTTCCCTGCACCAGAAGAAAAGCATCAGGAGTAGATGCGAAGGCACTGGGAGGTCCAGAGAAGTGCTGCAGTGTTGGGAATTCATTAAAAAGCAACTTTGACATTTTGACAAATGGATAAAGTTCACTGATTGTATTTTGCTGTCTTATCTGAAATCTCTTCAGTTTTGCATGTTCCAAATGTCAGATGCCTGGGATAGGTTCCTGAAACCCCAGAGCAACAGAATAAGCTGTGAGCTTCAGATTCCCTCTTCGTTCTGTGTTTGCTTAAGGTCTTTTTCCCAGTTAATCTTGGCTAGAGTTACTGGTTTCTTTAGTTTCAGCTGTCATTACTGCTGTGGGCTCTTTCTGTAGTTCTGTATTATAATAATGAACCTTTTAGGTTTGTTTTGTTTTCTTTTTTCTTTTTTTTTTTTTTTTTTTTTTTCACAGATTTGTGGGGGCATATTACCCCTGCAACATTAGGCTTTTTTTTCCTGATGCGCTTGACATCCCAGGTAATCCCAGTGTGTCGCTTCCTTCCAGATCCTTAGCCCCTTGTGCCAGACCCAGCTGCCTGTCTGGGGCAGGGGAGAGGCTGTCTTGCTCTGACACATAGCCACAGCCACCTTTTTCCTCCCCACCAGCCTCCCCAGCCCACAGCAGCGTCATGCCCACCTCTGCGGGAAGGGCTCTGGGTGGATGTATACAAGAGAGAGGAGCTGGAGAGGCTGGGAGCACATGAAATGGAAAATATTGAGACAATTTAATGAGTGGTCGCTACAAGTAAGTCACCATAGTATGCACAGGTAGGAGCTGTATTCTGGCTATTCAAAGTGAAAATCTCTACTTGCATGGAAACAACTCCATCTTCATGGAGCTCAGGGCAGGACCAACTGCTTTTCTCTGTTGTCACTACATTTTAGCAGAAAGGAGTTGGAGAGGAACAAGCAGCCTGTCTGGCTCGTTACAGGTCTGACAGTGCTTTCTGAATGGCAATCCGCTCCCTGAGCAGGGACAAGAGAAATAATGCATTGGCATTAGCTGCAGTTTGGTTTCCCATAGAGTAGGTGGAGTTTTCTATTTTTAAATACAACAACATTCCATCAGAGAAAAGGGAGATGGCATCAACCCAACCAAAACACCAGAGCCAAGCACCCATGAACATGGGAAAGTTGCCTTCTGGATGCAAGCGTTGGAGAGCTCTGGCAGGCTCACCTATTGCAGAAACAGATGTGAGTAATTAATAATTGACTCAAGCTAGCTGCCCCATCCTAGACAAATGCTCAAAGATTAATCACAAGGTTCTGAATCACTTTTTTTTTTTTGCAATTATTTGGTTTGTTGTTTTTTTGGTTGTTTGTTTTTTTTTTTTACCTGACCTCTTGTGAGATTTCTGCCACAAGTAGGAGGAATATCAGGGCTGCTGCATGCAAAGAAACTACATGGGAGGAATCTCACTGCCACCATAAAATGTTTGGTGATGGGACTGGTAATGATGAGGGGTCAAAAGGACACAGCAACAAGCCTGTACACAAAAAATGTCTGTTCTTGGACAGCTTTATGGGGAAAAAATCAAGAGGCAAATAATTGTCTTATGTGCTCCAGTATGTGAATCAATAATAGTGCTGCTAATTGGTCCCAGGCAGCTTCATACAGGCTCCAGCCTCTCAGTTTGTGATTCAGGTCTGTCTCATTTCCCTCCAGGCTTCAATCAGATAAGTATTATCTGAAGTCACACGAAGCAGTGTTGTAAGCTAGTAGACAGCTGGTCACTCATGGCTGAACATCAATGTGCAGGAAAAAAAATGTTGTTACATCCTTCACTCGTGTATAAAAGTATAAATCCTCTGAAATCACTCAGACTGCAAGGGAGTTATGTCAGACAAGTATTGAACCTATCAAGCACATTGGCATCATTTAGATGCAAAGTGCTGCTTAAAGATAATTCATTATTGGTACATTGCAGTGCTCCTGGCCAATTGGTTAGTGTTAGGTATCTCTAGAAGTAAATTATTCTCATAGAATATACAGTATTCACTTTTGTTTATGTTTTCAAAATATAGTGAGAGCTAGCTAAAATTCCACGATAACCATGGCTTGCTGTGTTGTCCTGGGGATTTTGCATCAGTTGAAGCTGGCTTCTGTTCTGTTCAAGCTTTACAGTCTCCATAAATCTTACCGATCCATCAGATTAATTTTTTATTGTGGAAGAGAATCCTGTTGTCAATTACAAGCAAAAATCTTGCAATTAAATACATGGCTGCAAACAACTTTGGAATGACCCCCAAAACCCTAGACAGAAGAAGGGCAAAGTCCTGAGAACATTATTCTTACTAACATCTCTCCTTATTTACTCTCTTTCATTGACATTTGTTGAGCTATCTGTCTTCACGTGCCGATACTTTTTCATGTTTAATAAGATTCCCTTAAAACCTCCATTGAACAAGCGGTAGGGCTGCAAGGTGCAGCGCTGGATAGTCAGTAATGTCAGAGGTCAGTTTGCCGGTACAATCGAAGCTTTGCACTTTGCATTCGAGAGACTGGACTATAGTCCATAATCACACCTCGGTTTTCTCTCAAAGCACCTCATCTTATCAAGCACAAGGGCAAAACTGGTTGTGCTCAGTGACCAAAGTGGCATCCAACAGTCATTTTTCACCCCCTTTGCTCAATATCCAGTCGCACAGCTCTCAGGCATGTGCAGAACAGGGAAAACCAGGGAAGGCTGGGGAAAGCAGCGAGGGAGCTGGCTGGGGAGTACCGTTTCATTTGTCTGCTAAGGCCCCCACTAAGCACAATATGCCCCTGGAGTGTTTCACCCAGGGCAAACCACCCACCACCCACAGTGATGGTGAGGTAGAAATGCTGATGTCCCAGTTTTACTTACTCCACACTCTTCAATGTGCTGTCTGAGCTAATTAATGCCCCAGAGAAGAGGAGGGGGGACGTGGGCTTTGGGAGAGGACTGGTGCTGGGGCTGTGTGTGCTCCCTGCTTTCCTTCTCTCATACCTTGGCATCCTTTTGCAGGCTGCACAGGAAGAGTTTGAGGGCTGCAAGTACAGCACAGGACCCACGTTGGGGATCCCATTACTGTAGTGCCATGTAGGGGTATTTAAAGTTATCTGAAGCCTGCAATGGTAAAGTAACATCATCCTGCACTTCATAATGGCCAAGGGCTTCTGGTCATTGCTCTCTCTTGAATCAAAGGATGATAAGCTTCACCACAGATAGCTGCCAGTTTAGACCATTTATTTGTACTCCAGCCTGCAGATATTTGAATCTGACTTCAGACGCTCTGACCCTGATGATCTGAACTCTGAATCGAAGTATTATGAAGTGTAGGATGCAGACAGACTGTTAGGATTTAGCAGTGTCTTGAATTCACCAAATTGGCTCATCTGAGCAAAATAGTTGCTTCATATTACATACTTACACCTAATTAAAGTTTCCTGTGCTTCATTAATTGCATACATGATTTTGTTTCTGCTTCCTTTTGAACTATGTCACATCATTATACATAACATGGACTTTTCCCAAGCCACTGGGCACTGCTGCTCCTTCTAGCATATATTTAGTGGTTGTGTTGTAATGGATTCCCAGCCTGGCACGTTGCAGTAGACCAAGGCTTGGCTGGTACAACCTCAGTAAGTGCTTTAAGCAAAGCAGACAAGTCTGAGGATTGCTTATGCCTAGAAGCATAAGCCTAGGATAATCAGGATGAATTTGCAAAAGAGGCAAATATGTTCCAGTTTTGTTTGCAAGTTGCTGCTCAGAGGTTAGCTCATTCGTTCGAGTAGCTCAGACATGGAGGGTTGGATGCCATCTCAGGACCCTCCATGCTGGGGCAGGATCGTTATAAATACTGGGAACAGACGGGAAGTGAAAGAACATTTTTCTGAGAAGCAAAATTCAAAATAAAGTAGATGAATTAGAACAGCTCCACTTCAAAGCCTCTCTGCTCTTTAGTTTATTGATCACAGTGTTCAAAGATCTGCACGGTGCCTTCCCCCCAGAAAGGTTCCTAATTGAATATTGGACTATATTCTGATGAAATCTCATGCAAATTGCAAGGACTCAGCCAATTTGTCAGTGTTAACTCAGTGTCAGAATTAAAGGCAGCTGCAGTGCTCAGTTACTGTGCAAGTCCATGATTTGAACCTTTTTTCTTTTAGGTGGCAATTCCATTGTCTGAAAAGGGCTGTGAGATCCGATCCAGTGGAGGTGATTCGATCTGCCCAAGGTGCTATGTGCTCCCCAACATGTGAGGAGAAGGGGAACTATTGCTCTGGTGCTCAGAGAAAATGTTACCGTGGGTGTTGTGGAAGATGAAATGAAGGGTTAGGCATGGGTGGGAGAGGGACACTGAAAAAAAAATGGATAAGCCTGATCTACTATTAATTCTGGCCCTAAAAACAGTTTATTAGCCAAAGGAAAGTTGGTTTAGCAACTCCGGAGACAGAGTTAAGGTAGGGATTTTTCTGTTCCTTCCAATTGCTGATAGCTTTGCCATGATAAATAAATAGCTCCAAAGCAGCCATGGTGTGTTTCCCCTTCTCGTTGCCTTTTCCCACACCAAGCCTGATGTAAGTGACTCCTTGTGCATGGGCAGCCCCCCATGGGTCAGGGGTGGCCTCAGCTACGGGGCTCGTGAGCCCCCCGGCTCTGGTGTGTACCCTGGAGAAGAGCAGTGCATGTATCGGTGGCACTGACGGCTTCTGAACTTGGATTAATACTTTTTGTTGAAAAAAATGGGGGAAAACACTGAAAAATAGAAGCATTCATTTAGACATTTTAATAATGCAAAAAAAATCAGCCTATTTAGTTTGACATTTTATAGGTCAAAAGTTTCTTATTTTCATTTGGAGAGAGCACTGTTTTCATGTAAAATTGATCTCCGTTTAAAAGAGAGGGTTACAAGAGAGTAACGCAACTGAAACATGGATTTTTCTTTTGCCTGAGAAAAACCTTGAAGGCTGACCTAAAAAAAGTTTATCTGGACTTGGGTTTTGCTGTTGTTCTTTTGTCACGTGAAAATGAAAAAGGAAAGAAGATATTCTGATGTATTTTTTTATAAATAGCCTACACTTACAGTTGTTATAAGGAGTTATAAATAGCATTAAAAGCATATTTCTTTTCAATGGCTAGTAAGACTATTCCCATTATGGGGACCATTGTAGAAGGCAGGTGGTGTATATTCCAGTGAAAATTACCTGTGTTTGACATGTGAAATGACAGAGTACCTAACTCAGACGTCATACTGACCTTTTCATCACGTCACAAAGGAAGGCTTATTTCATCAGCTAAGCACGACACGTGAATATATGTCCATTTTATTTCTATCTACATTCTCTTAGGTGAAGCCTTCAGTGGGCTGTAGCTTTACTGACCCATCTAGAGAATTCAATTCTCGCCGTTCCTGGTGGAAATGTCGTTTCTTCTTGCGGTCATGGATCGTGTTACTGTACTAACATGTCCTGTTTGAACAGCTGTTGTTCATCATGTGAAACTGAAGCATATCTGAGATTACATTTGACCAGTTACAATAATGAGACTACCGTAATCCTTAAAATTCTATCCAGAAATGCTGTTTTCCTACGAATCTGTCCAGAGAAGTAAATCAGCAGTGTGAAGGAGAGAGTGAGTGGTGTCTATCTGGGGGAGAGAAAGGTCGTTAGAACTGTAAATTCCCTTAACAGATCAGAAATTCCCTTAATAGTTTATTCCATCAGTATAACTGGGTTGTGTTGTGAAATGAACCACAAGCATCTTGGCCTCAGGCCATCGGGGGGTGCCTTGGGTGATTTCTGCTCTCGTCTAAATCAGTGCCCTGCAGTCTGTAGCTGCAGAGCCGTCCTTTGCCTCGCTGATTCAGTCGGGCTTTCCATGAGCATCTATTTGATGACTTCTGTCTTCTCCCCTTTTTAAGTACTATCCCTCCTCTGAGCTGTCTCCTTTCACTTCTTAGTACTTATCACTTTATGCTGATGGCATACAACTTTATTTTAGTCCTGGGCAGCTTTGATGAGGAAGGGTTTTGTCTGCAGTTACAGAAGTCTGGTCTCGCACGGATGCAGTTTGGGCCAGGAGCCCTGCTCGTGAAGGAAGAATGAGATATTAAATGAGTATCACCAAGTGACTTGATATGAATGTCTAGCCCTTGTTTAAGGCCTAAAGAAGCATAATGATTCCCTGTGAGTCTGCAGTTCAAGCAATTCGGAAAGTATGACTTAGTTATCAGGATGGTCCACAGCAGCTTGAACTTACAGATGAAGTTCGCGACTTCATTAACTGTTCACTTAGCAGTGGAGACGTAAACAATGTGAATGTTAATGTTTCTCTGTTGACCTCACCTAAAAAAATCTGATTGTCTGTTATATGACTCCTGAATCCCTCTAATTATTAAAAAACAGGGTTGGAAAACTTGTCTCTTATAGGTTGTAGCAGACTGCAGAAATGCTTTTCTGTACTTGGCCAAGTTGAATTTTTATTATTGTCCAGCTTATTCCCTTTGTACTGCCAGCACAGGCTTTTTGTCTTTTCAAGCATTTAATCTCTGTTTTGCTGATGCCAGAGTTCAGCTTATTTTGACCTGTGTTTGCAATACTGTTTTCTTCAGAAGCTGCTGGTCATGGACTTATCTGCAAACTCTCACAGCCACTGAAGGTCAATGCCTTCCTCCTTTGCACCACTATACTATTGTCATCTTCCTATTGCAAAACATTCAGTACATGCTCAGTGAAAGGGTGGCATTATACTTCTTTCTCGATGGGCTCAAAGGTTATTTAGTACATTTATATAACATGTCTGGCCATCCGAGGTCCTGCTCTAGCAAAGGCTTATGCTTAACCTTGGCGTCACGCACTCCGAGTGCTGCCACTGAATTCAAGGGATTAATTAGCCAGAGCATAAAGATCTGTCAAAGCACAAGCTTTCGTGGATCCAGTGCCTTTAGGTAGACTGGTAACTTATTTGATGTTATTTAGATGGTATTGGTGTTCTGCTAGCTGAGACAGCCCAGAGGTTTGAACAGGGCAAGAACTGCAGGGGAGATGGAGGAAGAGTGTTGTGTTTCACCAGCAGTCACAGTTAGAAAGACAACTCCCCTTTCAAATGCAGGAGCAGGGTTTGTACATTCAGCAGTCTGTGTGGAGGAGGTTCATTCCAGTTGTGTAGGTTACCTATCTATTCTGCACAATGTGCGATGTTCAGAGAATAAAAAGCCTTCATGCCCCAGAGTTGTCAATGAGCCTCCCTGAAGTCTGTCTTGGAACATTTTACCTTTGAAGAAATCAATCTTATATTTCCAATGCTCAATCTCACCTCCTCATCCAAATCTCCTGAGAACTTTGTCAAAAAAGGTTAAAAGCAACTCTAAATTTTAAATAACTGTTTGTGCTTTCAGAAATCTTTCATTTCTTTTCTGGTCACTGAACCAACCTGGCCTGACTTAAAAATCCCAGATAGAGCTTGCTGTCCTTGCAGATGTATTGTATGTAGCCTAATTTTATTTTATGTATACTAGAAGGATATGATTGAAAGAGCAATTTGCAAAGTGAGGTTCTAAAGTTCTTTTCTGTGGTCTGTGCCACCTCTGCAGGCGTGCAGGTAAATCAGCTCAGCACCGACCCAGAGATTTATTCATCAAGGCATTTAAGTATCTACTTGAATAATATTAAAGTCACTGGGAGTCCTTTAAAGGCTGCTTGGCGAGAGGGAGGATGAGCTCCTTTTGCCCTGAGGAGCACAGAAAGAATGCTGCGGTGGTGAGACCACAGCTGACAAAGCAGAGGGTGCCTGCGTGAGGGAAGTGTTGGACCCACAAAGGACACCCCAGCTCTGCAGCACCCCAGCACAGCCCCCCTGGGGACACCCTGCCTGCCTCGGGAGGTGACAGAAGGGACACCAGCCGTGCCA
>NW_010113728.1:0-390 GCF_000699245.1 Pterocles gutturalis | reverse complement strand
CCTTGTTTATACCCGTACAGCTGTTTCACAGCTGTAAAGAGGCAGGTTGGCCCCTGAGTCCTTGGCAGCACAGCAGCAGTGCAAATCCATGACAAACACAGATTTGCTCCCTGGTAACTCCCTAGTAGCTCCATCCCTGGAGGGGTTCAAGGCCAGGCTGGATGAGGCTTTGAGCAACCTGGGCTAGTGGGAGGTGTCCCTGCCCATGGCAGGAGGGTGGAACTGGATGATCTTTAAGGTCCTTTCCAACCCAACCCATTCTGTGATTCTCTGATTCTCTGCACTCCAGCCCTTACAAAAGCTCTGAGCAGAGAACGGGGCAAAAGGAGGGAGTTCAGCCCAGGAGCCACCAGCCCGCGCCCCCTTCCCAAGCGGGGTGCCGCTAATCGG
>NW_010113727.1:0-1838 GCF_000699245.1 Pterocles gutturalis | reverse complement strand
CGAGCCAAGGGCTAACCCACCACAATACATACTGGTAAGACTCCTCCCTGTGCGCTTTCTTCTCCAGGTCGAACAATCCCAGCTCTCCGAGTCTTTCCCCATATGGAGGAATAAGATTGCTTAATCATCTCAGTGGCCTGTCTCTGGACTTGCTCCGATATTTCCATGTGTTTTGTGTGCCATGGAGCCCAGAACAGAACACAGTATGTTAGATGTGGTCTCACAGGTACTGACTAGAGTGTAAGGATCACCTCCCTCAACCTGCTGTCTGTGTTCCTTCTAGTGCAGCTGGAAAAGCTATCTGCCTTCTTTTTGCAAGGCTGCATTGGTTTTCAACTTGCTGTCCACACGAATACACAGCCCCCTTTCTGCAAAGGTGCTTTCCAGACAACAGGTCCCCATGAAGTATTGCTGAATGGGGTTATCCCTCCCCAGTGTCAGAGTCCAACACTCTCTGACCGTGTTCCTTTAGACATTCCTCACACGGACAGTTTAAGGTCTGATATGAAGTTATTTGACATTACACAGGATTTTGATTTAGGGTGATGCAGCAATGTTCTTAAATCACAATAGAAGTATGTGCTGCACATGGCAGATAGTAGCAATTGCAATGCCCAGCTGAATCACAATGCAAACATTAATTTTATTACCGTTCTCTGCAATATGCTCACTGTCACAATGCTCTCATCCCCAGGCAACGGGAGGGAACACATGGGTCAAAACCAGCTCAAGTCCATTGCTCTTTTGGAAGAGGGCTGGAGCACCTCTCCTGTGCAGACAGGCTGAGAGAGTTGGGGTTGTTCAGCCTGGAGAAGAGAAGGCTCCAGGGAGACCTGATAGCAGCTCCCAGTGCTGAAAGGGGGCTACAGGAGAGATGGGGGGGCCCTTGGTCAGGGAGTGTAGTGATAGGATGAGGGGGAATGCTTTAAGATGAAAGAGGGGAGATTGAGATTACATATCAGGAAGAAATTTTCTACTATGAGGGTGGAGAGGCGGGGGGCCGGTAAGCTGTGGATGCCCCATCCCTGGAGGGGTTCAAGGCCATGTTGGATGAGGCTTTGGGCAACTTGGGCTAGTGGGAGGTGTCCCTGCCCATGGCAGGGGGGTGGAACTAGATGATGTCTAAGGTCCCTTCCAACCCAAACCATTCTGTGATTCTATGATTCTATGATACTTCTAATAATAAGTTCAGAAAATAATACGCTACTTTAAGAAGGGTTGAAAGATGTAAAAATATCCATGAAAACAAAAGTATTACTCCATAAACTAAGGAATACCTTTGTTGTAGCTATATTTTAATTGATACCTAGATACAACGCAAATGTTATAGCTGCAAATAAAGCTACATAAATACATAGCTGTGTGATGTGGGATAACCCTGGTGGGCAGATAAGCCCCAAACAGCTGCTTGCTCACTCCCTTCTCAGTGGGATGGGGGAGAGAGTCAGAAGGGTAAAAGTGTGAAGACTCATAGATTGACATAAAGACTGTAGGGGAACGAGAAGATGCTGAGTTAGGATTTGACTTCCAGGACATGAAGCTATTCCCTTAAGAGACTGGAAGAAGAAGGCTTTTCCCTTAAGCAAAATGGCAGAGGAGGTGATAGAGGACTATGGTGTATGGTTCCCGGCAGAAGGAAGTTTTGATTTAGCGTTGTGGTGGAAGGTTGGACTGCAGTTTGGAACCAGAAGCAGGCTGGGGCTTGCAGTTCCTCCCTGTGTTTTGTTTACATGGCAATTGATTTATATGCCTTTACAACCTCTGGCAGAAGAAATAACAACTCTTTGCTGTCCTGTTTCAACAACAGAAGTGACACCCCGTGCACCCCCCGTATCCCC
>NW_010113726.1:233-2010 GCF_000699245.1 Pterocles gutturalis | reverse complement strand
GCGACAGAGGAGATGTCAGGACCTGCTCTCTGCCTCTTCCAGCTGTTAAAGACCTGCTCTGGCACTGGGCTTTGGGCCGGTGCCATCAGCAGGGGCTGCAGTGACTAACAGCAGGGAGAGGGGCTGGCAGCACCCTGGGACCCCCAGCAGCCCCTGCCACCCCCCTGCCCAGGAGTGTGCCCAGGAAAAGGAGCCGTGGGGCTGGGAAGGAGAGCTTGGAGAAGGGTTCCAATGGGCTTTCCAGACATGTATTTCCTGTGTCACCAGGACACAAGCATCAGACGCAGTTTCTTGGCTGGGGGCGCCGCCCGTAGAGCCATCGCTGTGGTGTGAAGGCATACCCCACCCTGCATCCAGCTTGCGGGTGGAAGGAGGTGGCTCGGGAGCTGTCCATCGTTCACACAAAGTGAGTTAGTGGCAAAAATTAAGGAAACAAAACCCTCTAAGCTGCTGCGGGGACCCCAGGCGTGACAGCAGCAGCTGAGGCAAGGCCAAGGCTGGGGGACAAACCCTGAGCTGAGCCCTGTGCTGAAAGGCTGCCGGGGCCGGTGGCTGAGCAAGTGGGTGAAGCTCTGCGCTCCTGCGTGGAAGGAAATGAGAAAGCGACGGTGGGTTTGCAAGAGCAAGCTCATCAGACATGAAAATGAAGAGGAGGTTTGAGCATGTCGGATGCAGATAAGGGGGTGTCCTGCTGCAACAGCTTCTGGGTGCACAGAGGGAGCGATGTCACCAAGCAGCGAAATCACTTCTGCACCAGTTCTTACCGCAGAGGAAGCTCTGGGCGCTTTCCCCAGGCCCAGCTGCTGATAAGGGGCTGTTGAAAGCTCAGACCTGTTCCTGTTGGGAGGTGTTTCTGCTGCTATAGCCCAGGGGTGTAGCTTAGGTCAGGGGTGGACACAGGTGCTTGCATTCTGCCTTTTTGGATCAATTACCCCTGGCATGGGCCCATTTCTTTGCCCATTGCTCCTAGAACAGCAGCTGTGCTGTTAAAAGTTTTTATTAAACACCTAGGGCTCATTGATTTGCCCTGAGTTAGCCAAGGACCAGCCCTGAGCTGTGGCCAGCCGATCGCCCTAGGATGGGCGATGCTGGTGGCAGGACCGGGGGCCATGGCTGCAGCAGGAGCAAAACCCCCCAGGCTGTGGTGGGTGGAAACCCGCCCCATGGCTCCAGCTGGCCACTCATGATTCATTCACAAACCCTCAACGGGGTATGAGATGCTCTTTAATTAAAATATTATAAATGGTTATTGCTGCATGCCTAGCAAGATCCTGATTCATGGACCTTAAACCCAGTAAAATCATGTGTTAAAAGGTTTAGAAAGGAGCTGCTTTGGGTGCAGTAGGAGGCTGGCTTCCCCGCGGCTGCTGCTCTGCTGCTCCCAACAAGGAGAGGGTTGAGTCAGGTGGGTGAGGGCACGAGGGGCCCTGGCTGCTGCCCACAGGCCCTTTCCCACCACACCCTGAAAAAAACTGTGCATGGACCTGAGGGCTGTGACGGGGTTGGGCGGTTCCCCCGCGGGGACCGAGCGTGGGCTTGTTGGGCATTCGCATCCCCTTGGCCTGCTGCGGTGGGAGCAGATGCGGCGCGGCCCCATGGCAGCCCAGGGGCAGGTAGGGCTCCTTCCGTGTCCAGCCTCGGCCTTCTCCTCCCAGGGGTGCTGGGTGATGCTCAAGGGGCTCAAACACCACATCCCAAGCACCCGGCTTGGGGGAGCCCCTTCCTCCAGCACCAGTGTGTGCCTGTCCCTGCCCCCACCCTGGGCTCAGCCGTCCCA
>NW_010113726.1:0-205 GCF_000699245.1 Pterocles gutturalis | reverse complement strand
AACAAGCGACCGTGGCTGAAACCAGGCGAGGGCTGGGTCCCATGGGGGGGCTGCCCTCAGGTGTTCTTCGCCCCCTTCCCCAGAGGCCCCTGCTCGGGGGCGGCTGTCTCTGCCAGGAGGAGGTAGGAGCTGATGGCTTCCCGCAGGCCCAGGCTGATGGGAGAGTCCTCCTCCGGCGGGGACGTGGGCTCCGAGAACAGGAGAG
>NW_010113725.1:0-3747 GCF_000699245.1 Pterocles gutturalis | reverse complement strand
CCCCATCGCAGCCAAAGACAAAGGGAGGCCTCTCCCTGAGTGCAAGGGGATCTGGGTTTTACTCTGAGCAAGAAGCTAGGAGCTTCCCACGCATCTGTACCACTCACAGCGCAGGTCAGCCCAGTGAAACCAGAGAACGACGAGCCCGGCAGACCCCGAGGGACAAACCCACCAGTGAGAACCCTGCGGGAGATCCAGCAGTCCGCGTTACGAGCTTTAGGTCTCGTTCTTGTGCCGCCTGCTCCAGCTAGTGCGAAATTCCTCATCGCAGTATCTCTCAGAATAGTTTTGCAAATGAAGTTCTACACGTCCCCAGCAAAACCCCCGCGCTCCCAGCCAGTCTGATCTTTCCCGAGAGTATTTCAAAAGCACCTTCTCTGAGCTCCCAAGTAATGAGGCAACTCTCAGGCTGTCTGTAAGAACAAAACTCTACGAGACAGCCTGTGAGCCAGACACTCACTATTAGACTTTCTACAAATGCTCAGAAAGGCTTTCTCTCAGTGTTCCAGGTCACCAAGATCATGTTGGAGGCATATGATTAATTTTCAGCTTTATTGTGTTAAGGGGTGGCAGAAGAAAAGTAAGAATTTTATTTTTTTTTAGAACAGTGTGTGAAATAAGGCAGCAGACCTTGTCGCTTAGCGGGAGCTTTTGAACTCTTTGCATAAAGCAGCAGCTAAAAAGTTAATAGTCATAAATAGCATTTTATTGATTTGAGGTATTCTGAGGTGTTTTAATGCTAGTGAAGGCAGGAAAAGGATTCTGCTCAGGGTACGTAAGCCTTTGCTAATGAAGCCTGGAGCATTTACACAAAAAAAACCCCAAACCAACCCAGAGATGAAGCCTGGAGCATTTACACAAAAAAAAAAACCCCAAACCAACCCAGAACACTGTACAGCCACCGAGCCTAGAAGGAGAGCACATGAGAGACTCCCAGGAGCACGCAGTCAATGTGTAATGAGTTCTGCTCTTATTCAGAGACCCTCATACCAACGAGTTCTCGGGTGGGCACGTTCAGCTGATAAAAAAGGTGGTTTAAAATATTTGGTTTTCCCCTTGAACATAAATTATTCTTAGCATAGCTCTAATCCCATAGAAGCTCTTTGTTGGTCCTATGCAGACATCAAAGGTACAAATAAATCCGCAATTGTAAATCACTTTGCTTTTCAATATTTCCTACACCAAACACAGAACATCCCAAAGCAGAGCACAGAAGTCCCAAGCACCATCTGAGAGCAACCAGGGGCTTCCCCAGACCTCAGCCACCCTGAAACAAGGGACATCTTCCTTAGGCGCAGATTTTACTTTTCACACCCTTCCCTGCGGGCTGCAGAACTCCGGCAGGTTGCAGCGCCCAGGTCTCTCATCTGCTCCAGGGTGTAGGCGGGTCACACCAACCTGTGAGTGGGATTTCACCCAGTACAAGGTGTGCTCCTGAGTCACAGCCGCACTGTGGGGATTCCGGTGGTTTGTACACAGTCACTGCAGTATCACTGATATGAGTCACAGCCGCACTGTGGGGATTCCGGGGGTTTGTACACAGTCATTGCAGTATCACTGATATTTTTTTTTTAAATCTGCTGTTGTTTGGCTGCTTGCTTTTCCCTTTCCTCCAGACGAAAATTACTTCAATGAATATTGACATTAATATACATTTGCACGCAAGCATGTAATAAATGGCTCATTGAAACCAGACCTGTAAATTCAGCCCGGGGCTGTGCTAATCATGTTCCTACCGTGCTCTAGGGGCATTAGCTACAAACGAGCTTTTTGTTACATGATGAGAACACACCGCAGCCCACATCCAGCTTTCTGAAGGGGTTTTTATTTGCCTATCAACCATTTGCAGAAAAAAGGAGCGAAGTCACTTTTAGAGGGCTCCTGGAGGTTACCACGGCAGCTGCTAACGCAGGGCACGGCATTTGCATCACCAATATCTGGTGCTGCTGGATCTCAGAAGTTCTGCTGTGAGACGGGGGAATTGGGAGTGATGGCGCAGTTGGATAGAACTAAGAGGTCCCATCGCCTGGGATGCAACATGGGGATCGTGCCAGGCCAAACTCTGAACGAGGATTCAAAATCCCCAGTACTTTCACTATAACGCAGCATTCAGGGAGCCAGCGCAGTCCATCCTGTGCCCGGGTCCCAGAGCAGTTTCAGTGCCGTATGGTCCATGAGGGGACAACAGCCACGCTCCTTCCTATGGCACATGTTGGGTTTCTTTACCGAAGGACAGCGTTAAAGCTTAAGCTGACCTGCTCCAGAAAGCGTTTCCAATATTCCAGGTAAAAACACAAAGAGCAAATAAGCACCCAGAGCCGTGATTTCTCTCATGTGGAATCCACTGAACCTAACCCAGCATCATCTTCCAGCTGCCCCAGATGGATTATTCCATCTGGGATTCTGCTGGTATCATTTCACATACAAATTACAATCATTAATGAAGATTGCTTGGTCAAATCTAGTGCAGAGGTTTGTCTGAATGTATTTCAGCTGGTCTCATATTCCTGACAGTTCACCCTTTACTGAATCCAGACTTTGAATGAGTCCCAACTTTGACTGTACAGATGGCAAGGAAACGGCTGGGTTTTGCAAAGGACCTGTACATCAGTCCTCATTTGCTCCTGGTACAAGGGAATGAAAATATACGAACCTGCTCACAAGCAGACGTACAGTTTTAAATTTGTTAGAGCTCATCTGCATGGAGAGGTGGGTACTAAACGAGCGAGGATGGGAACGTAACTACTCAGAGGTGCCTGAACTGGCACATCCATTCTGCAACAAAAGCCTTTCTTGGGTTCAGCTTAATTCACTGCCAAAGCGAGGTGTAAATTGTCATCCCTAGGGTGACAGCACCACATGAATTGTTGCATGCAGGGTGGATTTCCAAGCTTTACTGCCTGCCCTGGACACTCCAGCTGCTCCAGAGAATCTGAAAAGGCTTTCGGTGCCCTTGCACTTATCTGAAGGAGGGTTTTCCCTTTTTTTTTCCCCCCTCTAGTTATGGTGACATGGTGCCCAAGACGATTGCTGGGAAGATATTTGGCTCCATCTGCTCCCTGAGCGGGGTGCTGGTCATTGCTCTGCCGGTTCCAGTCATTGTTTCCAACTTCAGCCGCATCTACCACCAGAACCAGAGAGCCGACAAGCGGAGGGCGCAGAAGGTAAGCCCCCACCTCCAAAACCTCAGCCCCTGCTCATAACCACAGGGCTGTGACACACCAGGGACAATGCTGAGCATTGCAGAGGGCAGCCTGCTCGCACCCATCTACATCCCCACGCCTGCACAGGCTTCCCCCTACCCCCAGGATAACGCCCTGGACCCATACAGACACGCTGGGTGCTGGCGGGTTTTAAATGCCAGCAGTAACGGGGCTGTTAGTGCTCGCCTTTGCACAGACCCATCTGAAACAAACATACACACCTAGCCCTAAACCCTGAAATCATTAGCCGGAGCGGTTTGTCTTGCACCCATCCAGAAACAGAGACCATCGGTACACATACCCCCCAAAGCTGCAGACAGGGCCATAGACAAAAACACTGAGAATACACAAAACCCCTTGGAAATGTCGGGGGATTACTGACTGTTCCAAAATCTGGACAGTTTTTACCTGGGTAGGCTTACCGATTCACTGAGAAAGTACAGCAGATTCATCGTATCTCTATTTCAGTCTGCTAAATTACACCGAAACCAGGATCAGGTTTTTACAACAACTGCAAACTGAAGGTCTGGGGTTTTTTTTTTTT
>NW_010113724.1:25979-36759 GCF_000699245.1 Pterocles gutturalis | reverse complement strand
AAAGGAATGTAGGCCAAAGATGATATCCCCAGCTTGCCACGTGCAGAACTATAATTATATTTCAAATTAAAATCACATACATCTGGCGTGCTCTGGCAGACAAAGGTGCCCCCGGGCGCAGCAGCCAGCAGGGAGAGTCGGACACCCATCACCGCGGCCTCCGGACACCTTGGCACGGGCAGGCCTGGCTGTGCTTTGTCCTTTCTTTCAAGTGCCTGCTCAGTTTAGATCTACGACTCACATCGACTACCTTATGATAAGTTTCAAACACCAGAAGGGCTGGACTACTTGTCCAATAATTCTGTAACACTAAATAAGTCTACTGAAAAAACCCCAAAGTCATTGAATATTGTGCAGCACCGCACATAACCTTTGAAGAACATAACGAGTTATGTTATTATTTCAAAATATTCTACTTTTGTGAACTTTTTAGTCAATGTTTTGTATAACTTGAGAACATCTTGAGGCAAAACAGCTGAGCCTTTCTGTTAGAAGTAATTACTTCTATTAAACTACTTAGTATCTTCTATAACCGCAGTACAATTTTTGTGCAAGAGATTTTTTTTGTTTAAAAAAAAGCATTACTGATTTTGTGTTAATCTAGTTAATGTCCCAAATAACATATCCATGTTACTAAAAACATCAGTATTTACAACAGATGTTCTTCTTTTGGTAGACATCTGAAACAAAGCACTGTTACCAACATGTTTTCCCATCCCAAGCAATACCCTGGAATCTTTGTCAAAACTTTCTTGCTTTCATCATTGCTCAGCTCATCACGCAAACCATCTGCATAAATAAAGATGTAAGCATCTGCTGTATGGCAAATGGTCTCAGGGGCAGATGTTTTTATCCTTGTGCTCATGTCACTGGCTTGGATACATTATTTGAACAGATGTACACAATCTGAAAGTGTCATGTCCCACAGTGAAATGTCTCCAACTGCTTTCTATCAAAGTACATAAATGCTATTTGCACCTGCATTTATGTTAATGATATAAAGGCAGCAGGGGTTCCAGCAAAGTCAGAGCTGATGCTAAGAAACACATTTACATGGCTAATTGAAGTTTGAGATCTCCCAGCACCAAATGACCATACTAACATGGCTACAAAATGTACTAAACTATACAGTGACTGTTCTTAAAAACTATATGCTTTTTAAAAAATTAAAATAAACATACCCAAGGAACAAAACTATAATTTCAGCCTGTGATATACTTTTCCAAAGTATATTTAAAAAAATTTAAAAATTATTAAATTGATTCCTAGATAAACCAGGAAACCCTTATATTTTGCACAATAATTGTGTAAGATACAGTTTTTTCATGTTACAGTCATTTAACAAAAAACGTTTTATAAATCCTACAGTGTCACTCATCCAAAGGTATTTCCATTCTCAAAGGCACACAGGTATTTTATGTCATTATGGAACGCTACAAAAAAATCCAGCACTTGCTGAATAGCAAATATTATCATGAGTGTGTATATGACGCTTCAGTGATAATTTCATAATTCCAAGGAAAAAAAATAAAGTCTTAGAATTTAAATATTTATCACTTTTCATAAAAGTGCACCTGTTTAAACACAGAGTTACAATTGCTTGTTATATCAATGATAATCACTTTTCTTATAGAATTTTTTAGATTGAGAAAACGCAGATGCCCCGAAGGAGTACATATCAAATTACATAACTTCTGCTATTACAAGACAAATGGTGGCAGTGAAGGGTTTATGTTGTCACTCAAGAACTTGCACTAACCAATTCTTCCATACTCAACTGAAAAATAACAAGCACTTTAAAAGTATAGAAAGACTGACAGAAATGCTATACCAAATGCAACTGATGGATAGGTTCTACTTCCAATACCATTTATTTTCAAACCTTTTATTTGTAAGAACAATATTATAAATTGCTAATAGCCTCAACATTTTTGAAGTGCCATAACACATTTAAGGAACAAAAGTGATGCTTGATATGAGGACAAAAAAAAGAACGATAGTAAAAGAATACAAAAAATATATTGAGACTAGTATATCAGTAGAATATAATGATTTGACACCGATACAGCTCTTGGTCAGGATCTGGTTATGATTTCTAATGTGTACCCTCACTTCCAAAGTTTACAAACATGGCTCTTATAATTAACTCTCAGTGCAAGCTGATAACAGGATACCGACTGAAATGGACTTTTCTTTAGGAAAAAAAAAAAAAGTCTTGAAAAATCTCAAAGCAAATGATTCATCACCTTCAAGTTTGCAAACAGCTTCACAATCTGTATTCTCCTCCTGTTGTTCAGAAATGGCTTTAACATAAAGATAACATTCAATTTGACAAAAAGGAGGTTGTAGTGAGGTGGGTGCTGGCCTCTTCTCTAAAGTAACAAGTGCCAGGAGAAGAGGAAATGGCCTCAAGTTGCACCAGTGGAGGTTTAGGCTGGATATTAGAAAAAATTTCTTCACTGAAAGAGTGATCAGGCATTGGACCAGGCTGCCCAGGGAAGTGGTGGAGTCACCATCCCTGGAGGTGTTCAAGAAACGTGTAGATGTGGTGCTTGGGGACATGGTTTAGTGGGTTAGGTGGTGCTGGGTTGACAACTGGACTTGATGATCCTTGAGATCTTTTCCAACCTTAATGATTCTATGACTACAACAGTGGTCAAATTCCTGTTATTTAAAGGAAAAATTAAATTAAAGCTTTTAAGTATTAGAATTATTTCAGTCATAAGCATATGGATGTGGAGCACACTGCAGGGTGGATAGCTTTACACAACAGTAAGTACTGTGTCCCTTTAAAGAATAGTCCCATTAGACACAGAACTCATCAACTAAGATCAATTTGCATGACATCCTCCTGGAACAGCTTCCTCAGAATTATTACAGTATCATAAAAATACTCAGTCTTCACAAAACAGGTAAAGTATAAACTTACATGACAGTAAAAGCTCAAGGCTTCAAGTTAAGTAATATATAGTGCTTTTCTTAATTAACATAAGTACTAACAATGGAAATTTAACTGACAACCTGCAACGGTTCTGAAAGGTCCATTAGACCTTCTGTCATATCCATCAAACATTCCATTCATACTTAAGAAGTGTAGTTAAAAATGACATTCAAGTTAAGAATCATATTTAAACATCAGCATTGTGACACAGATCAAAAGGGAAAGGAAATTTAAGTTACTGCTGCACATTTAGAGGCTTGGGAATACACAGTTGCAGCACAAATACCCTTTCTAATAACGGAAGGAAAAATTCAAGATGCTAACCCAAGTGAACACTAAATCAAGAAAAGATGATTTCTGAAGAGATAAAACATAGAAGAAATAAAGTTAAACACAAAAAAAAATGTCAGTAAGGATAGGAACACTAGAGAAAAGGCATTTAAATATAAAAATCCACGTTTATATTTAGAAAACATTTATTTTCTTGTTTGTGCAAGACTTGTAGCATAAATTGCAAATAGATTTGACCCCCAATTATATAGGGGTCATATATGAAAATGATTTTCAAATATACGAGTATAAAAAAATTGTAATAAATCCTGAACACTTAATTCTGCTGAATCAAACAAGATTTATATATTTCAAGTTTCAATTACAGGTGGTAACAGTAATTAGGAATGTCCTAAAGAAGCAAATAATCTTAGCTATTGCAATTGTTTAAAGTGATAAATGCTGCAATACAATGGTTTTTTTTAAGAACCATGTTATGGTAGAATAGTAGATAAGTTATACACTGATTAATTAACGATTATATTTCTTCCACATTTTGAATCACAAGCATGTAATTTCTTAAAAGAAGTATAGAAAGTATACTATACCTGCAGAAAAAGTTAAAGGATTCTGCATTATGCCTTTTAATAGTTACAACAACGTTCCTGGAAAGAAGAAATACAGATACTTAGAAGTGCTGATAATTTTTCAGAAACTAAAAAAAACCCAAGACAATGGCAATAGTTTTCCAAAATTATATTTCAGAATGGATCCTCGTATGCCCACAGCTCATCCAAAACATCACTAGAGTTTTAAAACAAGTGTTTCTCTGGATCACGCATACCCTCATACGCGCTCTCCATATTTCAACACTGGGTACATTGGAGTTGAAAACCCCCATCAAAGCCAGAAAAGAGGTCATGTCATGAATTCCAATGTGACAATGATTTCTGAAGAATCAAAGACAATGTAGGGCTATGTAATCATTTTCCTTCAAACATCTGACTGCAAAGATCCGTATAACTGACTGACAAGCACAATCTTCCACGGATGCCAAAATAAAGATACTAGCTTGCATTTCTGAAGCAAGCATTACACTGCCACCTCTCCTGAATTTGACATTGGTACTTACAGCAACATTTGATGCACAATGTTTACCATAAAATGGCATTACTCCAAGTGGCCACCTAGTAACTTATGAGTTGTCTATTTCTTTCCAGTACAGTCAGAGTGTTGCTTAAGCTTTGGTCAAGTGTGATTCAACAGTAAAGAAAGAAAACCATAGTATAATATAATTACAATATAAAATTGTGTTATTATCCACTTAGATTTCTTTACCATAAAATGATCTAGCTTTTGAAATGGCTGAAGCCACATAGGGTATAAAACTCTTGTTTTCCTGATGCAGTTGGAGGCTCTGGGGATGTAACAAACAAGTCCACCGACTGACACAGATGGAACTCCAACTACTTGGGAGGTTTACTGGGATCTAGGCTTTCATACTAGTGGATATCTATAACATTTCCCATGAGCAGAGCCAGCTGTGTGGATGTGGAGTTTGCTTACTTTCCTGGTCAATTTAACAGCCGGTATAATCTCACATAAAGAACATTCCAGACATGCACTCAAGAGCCCCCTTCTGAACACACGAAGTACCAAATAATTATTTTTGAATAAATACAAAACCAGTTAGGACAAATCCTGACACAATTACCAAACACAAAAATAAGTCTTGACTATGTTTCTTTACTATCGTGCAATTGACTCTCAAAAAGCAATAGAAAGGTTCCAGTAAGGAGACAGTTCTGTGGGCAGCAGTAAAGTATAGAAGAAGCAAACCTAACTCAATTTCCAGGAAGTTCAATACCAAAGCATAAAAGAAAATTGAATGTGGCTGCTGTGAGAAGACCTCTCACACAAAAAACAGGTGAGGATCTTTGGTACCTGTATCTTCTGTGCTGAGCCACACGGAATAAGAAGCTCTTGTATGTCACTGGGCACCTCCTCACGCAGGTCGGCTGATGCACCCCAGCAGATCCCAGACTGCTCCCAGAGCCTCTGTCCGTGGTACTAAAGCAGTCAACCTCCCAGCTGTCAAACCCACTACACAAACACACGCCAGCTCATTTAAATGGAGTTTCATGTCACGGTAACATACAGACAACTCCCTCTTAACCTACAAGAATGGAACAGACCACACTGATGTAAACTTGGAATGGTAAAACACTTCTATGAACCAGCATGGATTTTCAACTTGTCACCCGCAGCGTAAGACATCCTTTAAGGCTGCATTGCTCAGCAAGGTCTTTTTACATAAAAAAGTCGTAAGTTTTTCTTCCACTTCAGGATTCCCAACACTTGAAAACATACTGAAGTAGTTACAGAAACACATATTCTTGTAAAAAAACAATGTAAAAAATTACATTCAAATGAAGGTTCTTGGTCCTTCCCAGTTGCAGGAAGCATTAAATAATTTAAAAGCACACCCCACTTATCGTTACTACCTTCTCTTAGAATTGCAGCAAACAAACCAGACTTCAGGATACAGATCAGTAATTCTTAGAATACCATGTAGAAACACAAGCTCCACATCTTCTTCCAAGTATTCACAAACCCTAACACTAGGACAGAAAATTGTACCATACAAATCCAAACATTTTGTACAGGCATCTCTGATTTAAATTCAACCCTAACTGCAGTAAGATATTGGTCTTGATCGAGAAAATCCAGTGCTTATTTGACTGATTAGTACATTGATCAGCTACTGTCAATTAAAAAATAAAAGCATAACTTCTCAAATTAACTTTTCATCTTCTAGCCATTCATCAATATGTTTTTTAATTGATGTTATACTGAAGAACCTTTCACTTATTTTTCCAGATACTAAAAGAAGTAACCTTTTGGAAAAACTGAACAGCTCAGGATTTTGAAGTCAGGGCAAGCAGCTTCCTATCATCCCCTCAAATTTTTCTATCCATTGTTATATGTATGACTGTATTAAAGCATGTTTTCTTTGAATACAAATACAGCTTACAAAGCAAACCACGTAACTTTGTGTGATTCTCCTGTCTGCATTTTACACCATATCCAAATTTATCAACAGTGATACTGTCTTTTTGATCACTGCCTAGTGCTAGTCTTGGAGACAGCCCCACCACAACTTTACAAGTATAATGGTTCATGTTCCTTTGTCATAGACAGTTTCTGACATCTTTCAGCCAATTTGTAACATGTTTAAGAGACACTTAATATCTACATATATTTGATGCATGTCTTAAACATAAACTGCAGTCCTATCAAAAAGTTCTGAAATTCTGAATCAATGCACAGGACAGAAGTTAAAGGACGTAACACCTCTAACAGCTACCTATACCTGCGCTCAGCAGAATTTTTTTTTTTTTTCATTTGACTATGAATCTGTCTTGGCTTGACTTCTTCTCATAAAAAACATGTTGATGTTCAAAAAAGAGCTACTCTTGGAAATAAAATTATTAACTAAATTTTGTACCTGTTTTACACTCTCACACCCAGAATAAATTTTAGGTTGGACAGCACTACGATGTCCCGTAGTTTTTATTGAATACTGAGAAAGCAAACACTCTTACAGTCTTATTTGGTTATATTTTAGTCCAATACTGCTTCTTTCCAAATACAGAAGATTATATTATTTCTATCTGGCACTATCATCAATTCTTCTCCACCTGAGAGCCTATCCCAGTGATAAAACTTTTAAAATCCTATATAATATTAAAATCTGTTTTGCTCAGTTCATAACTGTACCGTAGAACAATAAATAAAAACATGCAAGTCGCACTACACAAGAATTCAAAACAGTTCTCTTGAAATCTGCTGCTGACTGGACAGAGACTAAAAGAATCTACTACAAGAATTTCAAGCGAATTGAAGTTGGACAGAATTAAAAAGTAAAATTTATCTTAATGCCATAAAATAAGCTCTATCATGCCTATACTACTCCTTATGTTACAACAGAATGAAAGGATAAATGAATTTTCAACCAGAAACAGCAAATCTATTGACTAAACTGGAAAAAAAACTACATTGTAAGTTGATTTTAACAATCAAAGGAAGCAGAGCATATACATGTAATAATTTAAAAGCAATTTTCACAGAAAGATACCCACAGGTCTTTCATATGAAATTGGTGTCCTGATAGACAGACGGAATCTGAATATCAGGTGAACCCAATTAGCCTAATTTGATGCTTGTCCATACTAAGACATTTATTTTAGATGTTACACAAAAACCTTTAGGATACTAGACAGAAAACAATAAATAGGCTGTAAAGGTTATGACATTAATTTTACTGTAATTCTTATGCTTCAAGCAGGCATCAAAACTAAAAATCTCATCCTCTGGGAAGGAAGAAGTATCTGAAAGTAATTATAGTACTCATTATCATAACTGGATTAAACTAAACCACTATGACCGTAACTGAATTTATTTTTGGTACCATTTGTTAAGAGAACAAAGCTTCTCAATCACAACTGCACCTTCTAATGCAGTGAACTTTAGTTCAGGTACTGGAGGAAAGCATTAAATCAAATCTTATAATTTCATATTAAGCTTAATTATGAGTTTTAATTTAAAACTAGGCATGTAAAGAAGTGTTAGTTAAATATTATTATGTAATTTCATTTCAGAAGGAAAACATTCAGCTAAAAAGAAAAATTAAATACTTAGTACAGTTTCCTTACAGTTTCCTAACAGAAGCCCATGAAATGTCAATTTATATTTCAAAAGCCATTTTATTCACTTCATTTTTCACACCTGTTCTTTTACATACTGTGCTATCTTGTAAATGATAGTGCACTTGCACATTTCCCAAATTTAGAAACTTCTCAACAGAAAACAAGATCCCCAAAAAGCATGAATGAATCATATCAGCATAAGTTCCAGGAAAGCTAGCAAAATCCACCGGTATTTAAAGGCTGAGTTACACTTGAAATAAACGATTAAAACACTGAAGCTACGCAAAAATACTGAGGAAGGTAAAAACGACAAAGATTGACTAGTGTAACACACAAAAGCATTTGTTCGAGCAAATATATTTGCCAGAAGCCTGCAGTGCTTGGCTACTTTATAAAATCAAAACGAAAGCATTAAGCCAATTTGTTTAAAATACAAAAAAACCCTCCAGAATCTTAAACCCCAATAAACAAGCAATAGCTGATTTGCATTTCTGAAAACCTGCAAAAATATTCTGCATTTCACTATCCAAATCTTCATTTGCAGAAGTCTGATTTATTCTTATTAAAAATTTTGTATTTTAAATCATATTTTCACACTAGGATTTCATCCTACATCAGTAGATCCTCGTCCTCCTATTCTATATCTAAAGAGATATGCATGTAGTCACAAACAACAGCTTTCTTACAAGAGAAATTACACACTGCTTATGCTTCCATGCTTAGGTAATTAATCAGGGAGAAATGTGTGTCTGTGGCAGAATGTTTTTTGGCTGAGCCCACTAGGTGAATTCAGCAGACAGCCACAAAGAAACAGAAGCCTCATTGCAACTGGTCACTTTTTCCAGTATGAACCCGCAGAACCTAAAACCCAGGCTATTTTTACATTTTTGGTCATCCTATGAGATGGACCAGTCAGACTGCACTTCCCAAGCCTTACATGCACTGAATGCCACAGTAGCAACCCTGGACAAAAATTCTTCCCTTCATACTCTGTTAGGGGATGTACAGAACGGTTGGCTGGCACGCCGACACTATGCCCATCTGTCAGTGGAACTGTGCCTACATGACAGGTTCTATGCTACTTTTGATAATGTGTTGCTGATAATAAAAGCTTATTTATAAAAACAACATAGGGCAACTTCAATGTTTGGCTTAAAATAAAAAGCAAATGAAAAGTGATTGCTTTTGTTGAGGAGATAAATCTTCTGAAATCAACTTCTGAGGTTTTTCAATTGTATGAATAAAGACTAGCGCACACCGCAAGAAGTGAGGATGTTCCACACATTTTCTACTATTGCAGGCAGCCCAGCATACAGTCTCATTAATTCTTATGTTACAACTATAATCATCTCCAAGAGAGCAAATCCAAGGACCTGAGAAAAAATACATTATAAAAGCTGTTTCTGAAAAGGATGCCCGAGAGAAAAGAAGGCTAAAGAAGAAGCAACACTGATTCCTCATTTTATGAAATGTACGTGTATTAAATAAATTGTAGTTGGTCAGTTTTTACAACTGTAATTAACTCCAACTGTTTTCCTTTCGAGAAAACAAATACATTCTGAAAAACTAAAAAAGAAGAGCAAGAACAGCATGGTTGCTATTATGCCCAATATTAGACAATTAATAGAAGGACAAAAAATACCATATTTTTTTCCAAATTTACAATTTAAAATGACAGATTGTCATTTTATATTTTCCTTAGTAAATACTTTCTCAGCAGTACAGCTTTGAATGCCACGAACTGGACTCCTGCATAAGTTCCACATCTGTATTAGATACAGCAACCTGGTCTAGTGGAAGGTGTCCCTGACCATAGCAGGGGGGTTGGAACTAGATGATCTTTAAGGTCCCTTCCAACCCAACCCGTTCTATGATTCTATGATCTTTGCCATTGTTCTGTATTAAAAGGTCAAGCTTCTGATTTTAAAATACAGGCTTAGATCTTACTGTTGTGAAAGTAACTGTGAAATGATGAATCAGAACAAATTGTTACATTTTGCTTTTGATTCTGAGGGCAGCTGGAAACAATAGTTCTGGAAAATACAAAGTACTCATTTTGATAAGATACTACATGAAATCTGTGCTGTCAATAGTTCTTACAATTCAAATTCAAACTAATTCAGTATTTTTTTAAAAAAACAAGAAACAAACATCTAGCACTCTTAGTTTGCTTTAAAATTCAAACAGTGTAATTCCTTCTACTCCTGTGTGGTGCACCCCCACCCCGTTATCCTAGTCCTAAACGAAGCATTAATTTATTGCTTAGGTCCAAAGTACTAAGAAGTGTTGCCAAGATTGTCAACAATCCAGTTATCATCAAACAGAATCTATATATCTTACAATTCTGTTAGCAATATGTAATGTCATTCATAGTGGAATTGCAGTACATCATCACGGTTTTCAGTCTGCAATGTCTGATTAAATTGTGAGACTTTTTGACTTTGCCGTTGTTCATAATTAATTACTCTTTTGGTCTAATAAGGACAGAATATATAATTTAACTTCCACTCTGTATCTGCTGTAGTACATTAGCTTTCTTTTCAGATAAACAATATCACAAATACTAAGCAGTGATTTCATCCCAGTTATAATAAAACTTACATAGCATTAGACAAACATCTGCAATTGCATACACAGCTGCTCACATCATCATTCAGGTTGGCAGGGACGGTGCTAGGTCATCCCATCCAACTTCCCCACTTAAAGCAGGGTCAACACTGGGCTTAGGGCTTTGTCCAGATGGGTCTTGAAAATCTCCAACCTCAACAAATGTCTTTCAGAGATCAAATTATATTTACCACTCAACAACAAAGGATAGCCTGAAAATCACAGTAACTTTAGGTCTATGTACACAGGACAG
>NW_010113724.1:12179-25948 GCF_000699245.1 Pterocles gutturalis | reverse complement strand
TTCCTGCTGCAACGCTCTTACCACACTTCAGAATTAGCTAAAAGGTACTCAAAAAAACCTTCACACATTTCATGCTATGCTGAAGGAATAGAGAATTTGAGTGGCAGAAAACAAAGATATTTTATAATAAATTGCCACAAATACTTTTTATTTACTTGCTCTCACACCACAAATAAACAGGTTATTTCAAACAGCAGAATGAGGTTAACGTACAACAAAGGTACCAACTAAAATAATTATGGGTGACTAAAGGAAAGACCAAAAAAACATTACTTGTATATTACTTGCTTTTTTCCATCTTTCTCAACTTTTACATTTGAGAAATAAGCTGTTACTGGCAGCATAATGACAACTTTCCGGTGAAAATGAAGTTTTAGGATTCTGTTAATTACCAATTTAGATGATGGAAATAATCAGCCAGGACTGCAATGCTGCAAGGAGAGCAAGTGTTCTGTTTTCTTAATCCGGCTGTTCTAACATATTTTAAAGACATTTGATACCTCAGAAGTTCCTCACACATAGTAAAAACGTATTTGAGTGTCTCAGATAACACAGCCCTAAAAATTCCACTATAATTTAAGGATTAAGACAACAGTACAACACATTAAGCTGCACGGTCGGACTGACTTAAGTTTGAAACTTGGCACTAAAGGCTTCACAGAATCATAGCTGGCCCTTAAGTTATATAAAGGTCAAACAAGAAACAATCAATTCCTCACCACTTCTGCTTTGACTATGGTATTTTGAGCTATTTGGACACTAACTTGAATCTCTCCGGACAAAAACAAGATAAAACTTATTGTGTCACTCAAGGGTATTGCTATTTTAATAAAGTCTGGGCATGTTGTTAATGTTCTACTTATCAGAAAGGTACCCAACAGCTCAAAAAAAGCAAAAATACATTCCAAACCTTGCAAGGTGAACTGCCTTTGCAATTCTGACTCAAATAATGGAATTATTTCTGACTTTATAGAATCACAGAATCATTATGATTCTATAATTCTATAAAGTGCAAACTTGAGCATCATCTGTAGTTGCTTCTGTAAGAATTTCCACTACAGAGTTTCTTTAAAAAGTCAGCTAGACAGCTTTCAGTCAGAAAGCTACATTCTGATATTTACAATATTTGTGCAGCAATATCCTCCATACAGAAAATACACTGCATTTTAAAAGTAACTTCATGTGACTTATTTGCAGACTCAAGCAAAACAAGCATTCAAGAATTGAAATTTAAAAAAATAAATAAAAGGAGTCTACTATTATATACCGTAGAGGACAGAGCGAGAAGGCAAACCTATGACTGTGCCTGATCAAGCAATAAATGAGCTAGGCCAAGATGGTATGGATTTCCAGGATGTTAAAATTCAAACTGCCTATCAACTCATGACTCTTAAGAGAAAGTCCCTCCTGAAGAGAGGTCATCTGTAACAGACAGATTTCTAAGGCAGAAGTTAAAGAAACAAAGAAGAGAAAAAGGGTATTAATGCCAAAAAAAAAAAAAGGTAACACTGCACAATACCCAAGACCAAAGTATATTAGATTCCAAGGCCTAATTTCTCTCAACCAAAAAAGCACTTATTAAGAATTATGCACGGAAATATTTAGTTTCTTATGTTGAAGGAAAAGGCCTATCTTCTTCAGCTGAACTCAAAAATAACCTTCAAATTCTACAGAAGAAGAATTCACTTGACAATGTGTAACTGTTGTGAGGTACAGCTGGTCCCTGCTGATTCTACCCCCAAAACCTTGGCTCTAACATTGCTAATCTGGACTGTGTTTCAGGGCTAAGGACCTTTTCAGCCAAGTGCCCTGTACACTTTAAGAACACATACACTTTTAAAACCAGTGATATAAATATAATAGTTAGGTTTTCTTAATGATGCTGAACATCAAGCACATGGACCAACTACTACATCCTACGTTTCCCAAGCACAATGTTACTCACCAGAAAGGAACATGTATGTAACAGATCACACTTAAGCCCATAAAATATGATGACTGGCATAAGCAACTTAAATCCTACATAATTTCCACCTCTGCTGTCTCCTAAGCATATAATAAACTGTTCTACATCAGAATAATCATCAAACATTAAGTTTACAAATTAGAACATAATCTCACTGAAACACTCTCATAAAACTCGAGAGTTCCAAGTTTAGTGCAAAAAGTACAAGGACACATTTTATGTAAGTTCTGTGACAGTAAGTACCTTAAGTGTCAAAGAATACTGCATAAATTTCACAGCTGTAGATAAAAAAATTCCCAACACACAACCAATTTACTCAAAATTATCTTGCAAAATTAAGGACAGTTCATCTTTCACAGCTGAAGAAGTGGAATACAGCTGTAGAATCCTTGTGAAAACTGCAGCAAGAGAAGCAAGCGCCCAGCTGTGTGCTGAGCACTGGCAGAGGCAGCAACATCCTCCCTCTCTGCTGCTGCCGTGCCCAAACTATTTCACACAGACCCCAGTAGAGAAGTCCAGCTGTTCATACGCATTCTTTGCCCAAACAGTCATATCCCTCTCATTTTCTGAGAAAGGACTGTCATTGCTCCAATGGATTCTCCTCCATGGAATGCCCCAGTTCCCTGGCTGGGAGCTCCCAGAGGTCTCACCCAACTGACAAAGCAACTGCTGGGCCCAAGTGACTGACGTATCAGTTATTTTAAGAACAATCAGAACATAACAGTGTATGTTTTCTAGTCAAACTGGTATAAACACACTTCTTAATACCAATAGTAAAATTTAGATAGACAAAAATATTGCACGGGCTTATCTAGATTTGGTGACATTGCTTGATTGATTAGCATCCAGAAGCAACATAAAATAGTGGCTGTTGTTCAACCTGGTAAGCCACTCACCACACAGGATACAGGACAACACTTGCAAGACAAAGTGTATATCCATATTCTATTATTTACTTAAATGGTATCTTTTTCACAGGATTTATAGCTGTCTGTCAGCACAATGTTACTGATGAAACATACCCTCTTATTATAATAAACCTTCACACAGATAAACACACACACAAAAAAAAACACCCCTGAAGTCTAACCTGTCCTAGTTCACTGCCTCTACTCACTTATCTTGTGCTATTTTCATTGTGCAAACAGCCCTTGCCAATACAATTTTCATCATATCCACCACCCTGTTTGTTGTTGTAAAAATGTTAAAGGCACAGACTTCAAAGACTATTCGACATACTTAATGAAGTGTCCTCAAAACATGTTCATGGAGAAAAAATGTGAAATAAACATGTCAAAATTATTCCTGGCCACTGTCCAGCAACCAGCTGTGGTGCACAGACTATGCTGACCCTGGGAACATTCTTCTTTCTCTATGGGCCTCCAGCTTTGCCTTCTGTTCCTAAGGATATTTGTATTCCTAATTCATTCAGTTAAATCTCAAACTAAGCAAGACCAAACTGAATTAGTACTTCAAGAGAAAAACAATTAAGCATGACCAAGCTTTTAAAGCAACTAGGCTTTTGTGGTTTGACACACAGTACCTTTTCATTAATTTCCCATAAAAACCATGCTGTAAGACACCTATACTGCTTGAGTCATGTCAAGTCTTCAAATTCTAACACTTAAGTTCTGCTCACTTGGGGTATAATAATATATATTAAAAATATAAACAACTGAACATCTATTTTTTTTAATAGTGGCACTAATTCCCACAGTACAGACAAATTCAAACATTGGCAGCCATATTCAGTGTCTCTCAAATTCAGTTCAGTTTTAACTATTTGAGACACTGCTCAAGCATGGACAGAGAGAGTTAGGAAAGGCAAACCTCACCTGGAGTTGCAACTAGCCCTTGCCAGCTCTTGTCACCCTGAGAAAGGTGACAAGACTTCTGCAAGTACAATAACAACAGAAGAAGAGCTAAGGAAAATGTGAGCCTAATGCCTAATGGAGAAGGAGACCAGGTGATGGAGGTACTAACATGATGTTACCAACAGTAAGTGAAGGTGTGGTTCAGTAAGAGAATACTACTGGACACGTACAAATCCATGGGATCAGATGGATATATCCAAGAGTGCTGAGGGAGCTGATGAATGTCATTGCAAGGATGCACTCTACCATCTTCTAAAAATCATAGCATCAAGGGAGATTCCCAAAGACTGGAAAATGGCACAGAGCACACCCATCTTCAAGACAGACAAGAAAGAGGATCTGGGGAACTACAGGTCAGTCAGCCTTATCTCAGTCCGCAGAAAGGTTATGGAGCAAAGCCTACCTGAAGACATTTTTAGCCATGTGAGGGACAGGGAGCAGGCTGAGAACAGCCACCACAAATTTACCAAGGGTAAATCACACCCAACTAACCTAACTACTGTGATGAGATGACTAGCCCTGTGGATAAAGTGAGGGCAGTGGGTGTTCTTCATCTTGACTTTATAAAGGTCTTTGACATGGTCTCCCACAGTATCCTCACAGCCAAATTGGTGAGATATGTACTGGAAAGTGGATCACAAAGTGCATGGAAAACCCACTGGACTGGACTGTCAGGCTAAAGTGTGGTGGCGACCAGTGGCAAGTTCGACTGGCAACCAGTTACCCATAGTATGCTTCTGGGATCAATCCTGGGGCCAACACAGTTTAACATCTTTATTAGCGGTCTGGATAATGCAATAGAGTGCACTCCAAACATGTGTGCAACTGATAGGAAACTGGGAGCTGGAGGGCAGGCCTCTATTCAGAAGGACGTGGACAGGCTGGAGGAAAGAGCTATCAGGAGTCTACGAAATTCAACAAGGGCAAAGGCAAATGCAAGCGCTTTCCCATAGAGTAAACCCATGCAGCAGCACGAGGCAGAGGCTGACTTGCCTGTTCTGATTAGCATTAATCACACAATTCTTCTTTGAATCTTCATGGATGGCATACTACTACCTGCCTTTTCAAGGTGCTCATATTATACTTTCTAAATTTAGGCACATTAGTTCCTCTTCCCCTCCAGCCTTCTAGAATTTCTCCACTGTTCCATGATTTGCTAAAACTCAAAATTAATAATTCATATAGCTTCTAGGCTTTTTTCTTTAGCATCTCTAGGTGTCAGTGCAGCAGATTTAAAAACATTTAACATTAATAGTTGCTGGTACAGTGATAATACATTCTTTCCATCATTAATGATGGAGGAGGTGAGATGTAAAAGCATAATCCAGCCTCTTTCTGAATACAGAACACAGTATTTATTGAATATTTATGCATTTTTTCTGCACAGCAGAAATTTATCATCCTTGTCCATTATTGGACTTCTATCTTTACTAAGCTTTGTATCCTTCAAGAACACCCTCTAAATTTAAAGAACTCTATTGAACTCTACTGTCCACAGATTTTTATTAATATCTTTACCTCCTTAACCAGCTGTCTCCAAGACATGTAGTGCTTGCCATCATCAGCTCCCCATTCTTCAAACTGTATTGCTAACTTTACTCCCCTTCTTACCTTGTTTTAACCAAACAACTCATGTTTCCCAAGAGAAAAATTACTCTGGGAGTATCTAAATGAGCAAGCAATCGTCAAGTTAGTCAGGTTCTTATGCTTAAGTATTCCTTGCTTTTGAAGTTTGCTCTTGTTTTAAAGTAGAAGATACGTGCACGCAGAACTTGTTCTTGGCTCGTAACATGCAAAGTTAGGTCACAGTTCCTAACACATCTGCACTATTTATTCTACATGCATCAGAAAAAAAACCTGTACAGAATTAATCAGAATAATGTGGCTTTTATTTGTTAGAAAACTGTCATACATATATATATATATATACACATATGTATGAACAGTATTTTAGAAGCTTCAGAAACTGACCAGTAGCCACTTGATTTATCAGCACAAACTCCCCATACATGCAACAGGCTGAATTCTCCTAATTTTCCTTTATTCAACACAGAATGAGTTTTAAGGAACTACTCATGGTTTTAGGATCTGAATTACATTTATTAAAAGCCTCCAATATATTTTGTCAGTTAAAACACTGGCACAGTACCACTCTACTTGTCTTATGAACTGTGAGAACTGTTACAATAGGAAACAGAATGTTTAATATACAAGACCACAGAAAAGTCTATAAGGTTTTCTTATGACGTTTTAGTTTTCACAGGGGTTCTCCAGTAAAGACTCACTAAAAAAGTTCTAACATATAAGTTATCTGGGTCCACAACAATTTTCATTACAAAGCTGTGATTTTTTTAAATTTATCATTTCACTTAATCTCAAAAAAAAGCACTGAATAGCAGAAATATACTGCATGCAGGCCTCACAATCCATAGTATGTAAGTGTCAATGATCATGCTACAAGTTTGAACTAAATTAACCTCAAAGAAACATGCAAAGGCAATGACAGAGTTCCATTCAAACCCTCAGTCTTTTGATTAATCTAAAAAAAAAAAAGGTATTTCCACTGATGACCGTTATCTTTAAAGATAAATAGGTAACTCATTTTTTCAATATTTCAGACTACATACATACATAATTCCTAAGTATTTGCAAAACTGTCCACTCGTATAGCTATAGCACCCACTGTAGGTAAAGAAGATTAAAATCCACAGACTGGAAAACAAATTCATTTTATACAAACGGAAGAATGAGCTTTTAAGTTTCTGAAACGCAAAGTTTTGTATTGGAGGCTTCTTTTAAAAATCCTATAAGTCACAAATTTAGACAATACATTTGCACTTGGCAAATCACATAGAAAGCATAAAACTACTTTGTACATCAGACAGGACTGAAAGAATAGAACCCTTTCTACACCGGAGAAATACATGTATAATAAAGATGCAGTGTATTCCTGATTCCTAACCCCTTTCAAATTGTAAAGTATCTTTTAAAGTTCTCTATTTTCATGACTGTTCATCTAAAACCATACAATTACAAAGCCTTAAAAATAAAGACAGAACTTCAAAAAAATCTGGGGGGTGCTTCATATCAAGTGTTAAAACTGTTGTGAGGCTTCATTTTCTCTCAACACAGAAGAAATGCCAACATGACTATCATTATACTTAATCCACTTTTCTTCATTTCCTATATAGTAGTCTCTATATGTTGCAGACTGGGCAGTAAATCTTAACATCAGCTAAGACTATCAAGCATCTTTTGTTACTACATTTATCTATGGGGGACAGAAGTCAGTAAGAGCTGCAAATAAGCCATTCCCATCACTGAAATTTCATGCTTTCTGTAAATGGTCACAAATAACAGCCACCTGGTATCTTGCTTGTTACACTACTGTAAACATGAATAAATTGCAGAGAGCAAGGGTCTTTAGAGGCTGTTTTTTCTCCCTTCATAAAAAAACCACTGCCTATTCTATTTAGTAAAAATCCAGTGAATAAGTATAAGCTGTATGCATGCTTTGTGAAATTTGAAAAGAGATACTTTAAAAAATATATGAACCATATAGAAACAATGGAACTGATAAATATTAGATGTAAATGGGAAAACTATCACCCCAGTACCCCAATCTTCTTGTTTTCCATTCCAGAACAAAACAATGCCACCTGAAATTCATTAATATGAACACACGCACTGTTTTCAATTATTTCATATAAAAAACAAATTTTTTTCTCAATGAGTCTGACCCAGCAACCAAAAGTTTGTGCAAATCACCAAGTCCAAAACAACCATCCACCAGCGAACTTATTACAGTGGTAGAGATTCTCATCTAATCTGAATTACTATTTTCAGTGACAAGTCTTTAATTCACAGTTGCTTTTGTCAGATGAGTATTATCTAATTTTAAGCTACAGAAATCATGCCCATTTCAGTTTTTAAACAAAAGATGGCAGTTTTACCCAGGATACCCATTTTCCCCCCCTTACAAGCAGCGCTCGAACCCAGAGATTCTGAGTGAGCAGTGTAACACAAGAGACATTTTTGTCTCAAGTAGCAGCTATACAATCTGACTGTACAGGTCAACTGTTCTATTTCTATTTTCTTCCTCATACACATTTTTGACAAACTAAGAAATTTGTTTACACTAACATTTCAAGAACATTTTCAAGCTTTTATGCCAAACATTTTTATTTGAAGGCAACAACAGGCAGGAGAGTATTTAATTCTTCTAACATGTGGGTCATAAAAACCTTATTTCCTACCAAGAACAGGAAACTGTGGCTGCATTGCCTAATTTTTCAACAGTCTATCTTACCATATGTTGCCAGTGTTTTATAATAAGGCTTAAATGTTCTCAGAGGGAAAAATATGGTGATTATTTAACACAGCCTTCCAAAGTGACAGGGGGAAGCTAAAGAAAGAACTGGACAGGAACATGAAAGTCAATGGCAGCCTTAGCTGTAGTAGGATCTTAATACCCTGAGAGAAGCAATCAAGATTAATAGCAAAATTACACAGAATAAGAAAAAAAAAAAAAAAAGATCATTTGGAATCACAACCAGCAAGAGATGTGAAAGTCCAAGAAAGGCTTCCATATACAAGATCAAACTGAGGGAACCGAATACTCCCATCTATTCCACACTTACAGGGCTGTGCTCATGTTTGGGTTCCCCACAGACATACCTGAGTTCAGCTATAGGAAGAGAAGCTAAGGTGGGAATCTTACTGCTATCTTCACCTACCTAAAATAGGAGAGTATATGAAAGATGAGGGCAGACTGTTCTTCAGGCTGCACAAGAGGACAGGAGGCTGAAGACAAATTGTCGTGTGGAAAATGGAAATACCAGGAAAAAAAAATCATACTGAAAGTGGTCAAACACTGGAAAAGAGTGTCCAGAGGCTGTGGACATTTAAGTAAATAACCACCAGTGGTTCTTTCCAAAACAAATTTTTGTGCTATTCCTTAATGCGTACCCACAAGAGCACATTACTTTTGGCACATCCTTTTCAACTTACTAATCCTGCTTTCCAACATATGCGTCTGTTAAATAATGAACCCTTCAAAATAAATGATGATTGAAATTACCTTTGATATTATGGATTTCTAAAACATCTTACTGTGCTATCACACTACCCTCACACCTTCTGCTCCTTCATCATTGGGATCTCTGCTCCATGTTTCACCTCTTTCTCCCTAAAGCATCAGTACGGAATTCTAGGAATGAAAATATGTAAATAAATTATAGAATAAATAATAGCAAAGATATATGCACAAAGTCAGTAAGCATTACTAAACATACAGGAAGCAGAGAGACAGAATTAAAATGCCGTAAATACATAGTCAGTGTACAAAGGACTGCCATAATTTAAAAGTATTATGCATGCTTAACACTTTTCTAAGAATGAAGACTACAGCCAATTCCTATAAAAACATCAATATTAATATATTACATATAAATATACATGTACGTAATGTCTGTGTAAATACAAAGATCCAAAGAGAAATTATAGACCACAAAAAAGTTGATGTGCAACACAAATCTACTTTAAAGTCAATGTTGTGGAACTCTCAGGTAAGTAGCACACCAAATCCAGTATCTATAAAAAAGATCCTGAAAGACAGTTGCACAAAGAGCACGTGTTCTGAGATTCTCCCATCAGCGAATATACGGGATCTTCTGAACCAGAACAAATCCAAGAAAACTCAAGAGTCTATCATTCTTTTCGGGCACCAGTGGTAAATAACATAACTATACCATAGTGCTAATCAACCTTTTAGCAGTACTTAATACTTCATTATACGTAGTTCAAGTCACTCAAGAATGCCAGGGACACAAAAACTGCCCTTGAAAATCTAGTCAAGAGCCACCCTGTAACTGAAATTCAGTTTGTGAATGTTCAAAGTGAGAAACAACTGCATTTAAAAACAAAGCATCTGCAGTTCTACGGAATTCTCCTGATGTGTGTTAAATTTGTTTACATGTTACTTTTTATAGACAGTTTCAAACTGAGGCACTTAATCTTGCCTTAGATAAGTGAAATTAAATGATTACTATCAAATCCTAGACATATTTATGCATTTTGTCATAACAGTAATTTACATGTCTTCAAGGAGAGAACTTGTAGAACTCTGAATATAAAAATACAGTTGACTACATTGTCTCAAAGCTTAAAAACTCATCTAATTCAAATTATTCCTTAATTCTATAGTAGCTTGTTAAACAGGTTCTTTCTCTGCACTAAATACACTTAAGATTAGGTCCAGTTCTTCCCAGCATCACAGCTGCAAGCATCATCTTGCACCCAGTATATTAGAGACATCTAAATCCAAAAGAGTTAAGTACACACACATACAAGATCAACAACACCAGCTTACAACCTGTAACATCCCTTCCACCCTTCCACACAAAATGCAGGAGGTACTTTGCGTAGGACTCTGAAACCACATATTTTTTACAGAAGAAAATTCATTACCACTCGAGGTATTTTCCATTGCAAAGGTGAAATTTATAATAGAGAGTCAGGTCAGCCACATTCTGAGCACTTTACAAAGTAAATTCAAAACAGCTCACTTTTAATTAAAATATAAGGTGTAATTCCTCACTGTCTTCATCTGAGCAGAAGCAAAATTAAACAGGAAAAGAGAAAGGAAAGATGACCTATATATCCTATAAGACAGAAAGCAGGCTTCAATACTGTTGTACTCACTTTCAACTAACTCCAAATTCATCAGTGTTTTTATAATATAAAGTAAAAAACAGGCCGTTTTCCAAAAAAAAAGCTTCCACCAAAGCACCACCCTGCTGCACTTCATTGCACAGGAAGCCTAGAATGCTTGCAGTGTGTTTAAGGCATACCCGAGTGGATGTGTTTAGGTAAGCTCTCTTCAAATGAAGTTTCCCACAAAATCTCAGGTACCTGGAGATAACATGCAGGCCATGATACAATGACAAAGGAACAGTCTAATTTCAAGATATGAGCAGTATCTTCTGTCTGCACAGTTATACTCACTTGGTGCTTCATGGGATTTTTTCCACATGACTACTGTATAAATACTTTACACCAGGACTGGTCTTCTGTGCGTTGAATAATATGCCAGTAAGAACCTTTGGGTTCAACAACAGAAATAGGCACATCTGACAGCCATGTTCCCAATTATATGACGAAGTATGCAATTAAGAACTGGGCAGCATTCCAACTGTAACTAAGCCATCAAATTCAAGACTTCCTGATAAAAATTAAAAAGACATTTTAATTAAAATATATTCTTCCTATCCTTCACTAGCATAGCAGAACAGTTAACAACATGCACATCAACTGCTCTAACGCCTCTTTATAAAGCAAAGCACAGGCACTAGTATCGCATGAGAATTAGATTAAGAAAAGGGCTCGAACTGCTACCATTTATTACCAACATAACATTTTCTTCCAAGAACTATCCCACCAACTGCAAACACAGTTATGCATTTGCAAGATTTCAGTCAGTCAGTCAGTCGTTGGGAAGACTTCTGAGTACCTGAGCTGGAAGCACAATACCACAGCTAAACAAAATAGAATTACTTGCAGCCCGAGAATTTTACAAAGCAGCCAATTAAACGCATGAGATAATAACGATAAAAAATTAACTGTAATAGGATAATAAACTAATGAGTGTGCTCTTGAAGGAAGTATCAAAATTTGGCTACTTCTTAAACCAATGGTGCACAGAACCTCCAGCCACTTTGATAGTGTCAGTAACAAAAAAACTCCACCCACTGATGTCAATATATCAGCACATTACAACTCCTCACACCCTAAAAACAACCCTGCCATCACCATCTTGCATCTTTTTTGGCACTGTGAGAAAACGGCATAAAGTTCATGGAAAGCAAACTTCACTCGCATTCTTACAGGTGGCTCCTCCAGATTAAAGCTGAAGAGCAGCTGAGCAGTGGCACGTAGAACCTCTCAGTGCCTTTGCAGAATGGAACACTTCAGTTCTCACACCTCCGAAGCCAACATTCTTCAGCAGTATACAGTCACTTCTATTTAAAAACAAAATAATACCTTGTGTTTACTGCTTATATACCACAAACTGAAAATCAGAAGAAATACGGGATAACTGAACTACATGGGAAAGGCAGAACTGAGTAATATCCTCGTTTTTTTAAGATACGCAGCTACTGCAAAGGATTCAAAAGGAAAAAAAAAAAACCTCAAGGCTCAAATAAGCCATTCTATATTCAAGCAAGTTTAAAATCATTTGCCAATTATATGGTCAAAAGTAAGAAGCTATAGTCAAAAATCTGTCTTTCTAGATCATAACCTATTTTCCAAATGTATTAAGAAAAAAAAATATTTAATGTGAACTCACAGTCAGTCAACCAAGATTCAGCAAATTCTAAACCCACACACTTGATTTGTCATCTATCTGGCTGCTAAATCTTACTCTGGAAGAGTGATGTTACCTTATTATTATTTAAAAAAAGATTTCTCCTGGGATTGCACAGCAAAGGAATGAACATGTAGCGTATCTTACACAGGAAGGAGAGATTTTTATCCTTAAAAACAGGAGGTTCGCCCACATGATCACCTGGGACAAACTTGGCCAGTGCAAGCAGGCTAGAAGGTTATAGGAGCCTGGGAATGTTTAACATCAAGAAAGTAATTACAGCCCAGCAAGATCAGAAGGAATTACACAGGAAATGTGAACAGTAACCCTTTCATGCCAAAAAAATAATGAAAAAGCAAGCTCTTGGCTGCCAAACCAATTGCAAAATGCAGAAATGGAAAAAACACTATATATTACTAGGCTATAAATTCCCAACAATGCGATAAAGCTATACTTCTAAGAAAAGAACAAAACCTCTGGTCCTTCTTCTTGCCATGTATGTGCAGTATAATTAAAGCCCAGAAGAAAGATGAAAACATTTCAAACACCACGTAAGTATGGTCAGTTGTCTCTTCTGAATTTTTTCTTTTAATTTCATGCTGACCAAACAGTCTCCTCCCTAGAAGGTGGTCAAACATCTTGTTCTTATTTAGTCATGGGAAACTTCCTTCCAAAATAAATAGTACATTATCCAAGCAAGAATGCTAACTCTCTCAGTTATCTACTCCATAAAAATGAATCTCCCAAACTCTGAAATAAATCCTGTAGCTCAACAGAACGGGCTCAAGCTACCCTATGTATTTGTTGGTGAAGCAATTTCTATTCTGTTCCCTGGACACAAGGGAATTTGAGCAATCTGACTGTAGTTCAATTTAGCTACAAAGCCTTGAAGTGCCATTTTGGAAAGTAAACAGTGATCATACATGCATGCTCTTCACACAGACCTGGGAACCACTTTAATGAAGCAAGAGACTTTTTTTAAGCTCCCCACTAAGGAAAATTGTATTCCTTTATGTTTACTAACTGTTAACGCTGCAAAATATTAGCACATAACCCCGATCAGACAAAAGATAAGCAATAAAGCAACCAAATACTAGTTTTTATTAATTTGTTGATTAAAACTATGATGAATATATTCTCGATGTAGTAAACAAAAATCAGAAGCTCCCCTAAATTAGTATTAGTGTATATCTGATCTACCCAAAAATGAGATAGAAACTTTTAAGATTAAAAAACTCAATATTCTTATTTATTTAAACATGCTGCTTTAGTTGTTCTTAAAATTACAAATCAGAATAGTGTCAGCACACATTACATTTGTAGTGCATCTCCACACCAGCACTTTAGCTTCTTTTTTCCCCACTTTGTCACTCGCATGTTCCCCTCTACCCTCCTTTACTACAACAGGCTTCCTTTTCCCATCTGGTCTGTTGGATTCTATCTCGTTTCCTTTTCCTTGCCTTCACATCTAAGGCAGGCCTTTGCTGTGACTTAGACCACACGCACAACCAACTCCTGCATGACTGAAGTCTACTCAGCTACCTGCTCAGTGGAATATCTAAAT
>NW_010113724.1:0-12148 GCF_000699245.1 Pterocles gutturalis | reverse complement strand
GCCGCAGAGGGGGGGGGGGGGAAGGAAAATAAAATACCAAAAGCAGCACATGAGAATTTTGAGCATGGGCATGCAAACAGGACAGATACAGTGCAGTGAAGAAGTAACAGTCAAGAAGGCCAGAAAGTCATTGCTGACATTACGGCTTGCACAAGTAACTGGAACTCCCATTCTTCAGGAGATAAATCTGAAATGTGAAACAATTCTATTTTCTATTATTTTACTGAGATGGAGGCTGAAAAGAGACAAGCCACCATGACCTCATTCTGGAAACAAAGTTCCATTTTCTCCTGCACTAAACTTAATCCCACTTCTAAGAGTTGGTGATTTGCAAAAACAAACTGAACTAACTCTCCCAGTCAATGCACGTTCTTCTGAGATTAAAGTAACTTCTCCAAAATTTGTCTGTCTCCACAGCAGATTAAATATTCAGCAGTACAATATCCATACAAGATGTTAGCCAAAAAAACCGCAATAGTAGATGAGACACTAAATTTTTGATGGCTATAAACTCGACACAAATCTATCCACAGCACATAAAACCACTTGTTGATCAGTCAGAAAAATATTTCCATATTGTTACAAGATATTCTGTCTTTAAAGCACTTGTACATGTAAAGCAGAAATACTTCCAGTGATACCGTTATTGCTTTTTCAGTGAGCTATGACAGTTCCCATGTGCATAAAACCACAGCCTTTCTTTCACCAAGTTGAACGGACCGGCCTGAAGCCACAAGCTAACTCGGAGGACTCTTACCATGCAAACGAACTGATGGCAACAGCACTGGGAAGTGTTTCCTGTACCTCCCAAGTGTAGGCAACACGTCAGAAGCTGAGCATTCCTTTCAATACATAAATTTGTAACTGATTCATCTGCTGGACCCTGAAGCAGCACTGTGGCTCACAAGTGTGCACGGCTAATATAAGATTCCTTCGCAAATCAACAACATTTTCTAACTGACCACATTTGCTCTTTACAGAACCTCTTCAGAATTTATATCTGAAAACTAGTAATGTACCAGTACTAGTAAGTCATCTTACTTCCAGAAAGAAATACAATTAATTTCAAAAACCTGAAAGTAAAGAATGTCATATTCTGGGCCTGAACCACTTTATAATGAAAAAGTTAATTCCACAGATACTAGTTTTGAAAATTATTACATTTACACTAATGGCTACTGTTAATCATATATCACATTGTTAAAGATACAGTAAGTACAGTACTTCTACTGCTAAATGCAAATCAGATGCAAAACCTCTTAACTATTGTCCTTTCTGTACATTATTAAAATCAGAAACAAAATATTGATATATTTCAAATGCTAACAATCATCACTGCACTAGAAATATAAGCATGTTAAAGAATGAAAAGCACAAAAATATTATTTCTTCGTCAGTGTTCCATTTTTTGAATGAAATGTGCTTTTCTGCATCAATGAAACAAGATCAGACACCTACCAATGGGCTTCTGTAAGTCTTACCTAGTGTTTGTAAACTAGACCTCAAAACCATGAATGAGCACCCAGATCTTACATTATTAGAAGTAGTACTCATTTTTCCTGTAAATGTAAGATATTTTTACCCACAAATTGACAGATTGTCAGAAAAGCCGCATTTTACTCTCCCAGCATTCTGTCAAGTTAGAGCAGAAACTGTAAATTAATTTTTACCAAGTGTTAGAGATTATTATGGTATGGTACTGATATGTAAATAACATTAGAATCATTCTGAATAATCAATGGTATATAAAAAGCTCCAGAAGTAGCATTATCACTTGTACCTAAATATGTCTTAAAAGACTCAGATTTCTGGCTAAAAAAACAACTCAGCTGTCTAGAACTTGTGCCATAAACAATAATGTCTCTCAGGCACAAAGAGCTGCACCCAAACTAATCAGACTGATCTTCAAAAACAAATGAACTACTTATGAAAACTAAATAATTATAAACTTTACCTCTGATTTACCTGAACTACAACAATGAAAGCTTATGTTGGAAATTCTTTCTTCCTTTCCCAAAATTCTCCAAAAGGCAAAATAGGAAGAGAATGGTTTACATTACTGTGTACAGAAGGAATACACTACCTTGTTTATTTAATGAATAGTCCCATATCTTTTAATTAATATTAGGCATTTTTTAATGGTTTTGCTAATGTCCTGCATCTTCCATGAGAAACTAATATATCTGCATCAAATTACAAAGTCCAGTAGGCATTATCTAAGTTTTCCCATGTCTATATTTCTGCAGTGCAAGGATACTGAATTGTTTTTCAACACATAGGTAGTCAGTCTGTCCAGGAGAGAAACCAGACTGCTCATAGCTGAGTGGAAATTTCAGAACACTACTGGAGAAACCTCAGAGGTATACCACTGCTTGTACAGAGAGAACTAGGGCAAGTTGGTCTGCAGAACCCTACTTTCAGAAGTATGACATCAAACAGCAGGTCTGGTCTTGAGAAAGCATCCTAACAGCCCAGAGCGAGAAACTTATCCAGTCTCTGTTCAGTTTCAGCTGACAGACAAGATAGAGCAACCAGTTCTCCTTGCAATACACAGCCATCCTCACAGCATGTTAGTACATAAATGTAGGTTTAATACTCACATGAAATAATGAAAAAAAAAAAAAAAAAAGGGTATTATCCCTGCAGATCTTCTCCCTGCAGATCTTCATCTAGCCTAAATGGAATCTACAGTTTTATGCTTCTTTTAAAGTGAAATCTTACAATGTAAAAGAAACCTTACAAATACTTATGACTAAATTATGTAGAATAAAGCCTTTAAATACAGAACCCATAATTTATGAGTTTTTCTAGAATTTTTTCTGTGGTCACAAAGTCTTTCAGACACTGCAATATACAAAGGAATTTGACAGCCAGGTGAAAAATACCTGGAAGAAATTAAGTACAGGACAGACATAAATGATGTTAATCAAACACACAAAACTCTGTTACAGTTTCAGCATCTCAGCTTAAGCAAAAGAACGTGCCCTAAACTGCTAAGAAGTGCAAAACCCTGCACTGGACTTACTCACTGAATAACACCCACAGCAGCTGTTGACTTAACTTGGCTTTCTTAAAAACTCAGGAAATCAAAAAGGCTTCACTCAGTCCTCTTGGAGCAGCTCTGACCACAATTATTTCCAAGGCCTGTCACATTCAAGCTGCCGAAATTAGCTACCTGGCCCAGAAAGTCAACGTGCTACAGCTAACAGGTAGGCTGGTTTGTCCCGTTTTCTTTTAGCAGTGCATTTACATTTTTCATCAACAAAAAATGTGGGAAGATTTGTTCACAAATCTGAACAGCATACACCAATCTTGACTTCGTTAAGCCCAAAGGAGAACACAGCATGTACACTACATATCTTACACATGTGATGCTTTTGACAACTCACCCCATTATACTAACTGCTTTTAAAAAAAAGTCAGACTTTCTCATTATATTCTGTTTAAGTGGACAATAAGATACATTCCTTCCATCTCAAATGCTACTACAATCACCACTGGGATAGGAAGACCCAAAGCAGGAGGCAGCATGGTTTTCTAAAAAACTAACAGAAGATTAAAGATCATCATCTCAAGGAAAATCAGAAGAGTTATTACTATCCGCCCCTCCAGATTATTGTGTAAACAACATTTTTTCATCACAGGAAAAATAAAATCACTCAAGCTCCATAAAGTATTAAATACATCATTATACACATAAGACAAGAGAAAACTGGCACAACTTTCAAATAACAACCTGTAATCAAAACTACTGCAAATTACATCAATGTTTTTATAAGCTATAAACTATGCTGTGGCAATATATACTCTTGAAGTGCACCTAGATGATGAGTTAAAAAAAGGATGTAAGAAAGATAAGAAAGCAAGTAATCATTCTACTAACTAAAAAACTACATAAGGTATTTTCAGAAATGGCCCCTTAATCAAGACAAAGATAAAATACTTGCAGCCTCAAAAAAATTCAAAAGCAGCCACTAACATCTGAAGCATTCTGCTCATTACACAACTGAAAAGAAATAAACCAAAGCAACAAACTTCTCCAGGATCCCACATACATCTGGCACCCACCTGCTTACGCAAAGACCGGCAACACGCAGTGGTGGCTTTTAAATACATATTTTTGAAATAGCGACAATCCCCAAATAGCAAAGCTTACTATTTAGATGTTTCAAATAACGTTTAAAACTTGACCATTATTTTAGGCTTATCATCCCTGACAGAGTACCTCTTGGTTACTGAACTTCTTCTGCCTTGACAGGGGAATTCCATTTTTAAGATTCATACAGAGAAAACATTTTGGTATAAATCATGGCTGTTCTAAGCCAGGAAAATGTCCCGCAGGTCACTAAGCTACCATCTTGCAGGCGAGTTCTCCATAATTAAGGTATCAATTATAATTTCACAGGCATATTTTACTTTATAAATAAACTCTGTTTCCACAATTTGAGATGTGGGAAAGAATGCCTGCGTCAATGCACCAACCCTTGCAGCACAGCAAGTTTTGAAATGAATGCCAACCCGAAATGTTATAATATGGATTCTAGCTGGGAAAAAACAGGAGAAAGATTTCCCCCTCACCCCTCAAATTCCCACAAGCCTTCTGAATCTTTTTATTCCTGTCACGGCACCTCTCTGACATCTGCTCTTTGCTGCTCTAGAGCCAAATACAACAAATTTAACTCAATCTGTTGCTAAACACACCAAAAGTAAAAGCTGCAGCCTCCTTTAAATGGAGTGAAAAGGACATTTCAGTGGGAACGAGCAAAAGCTGATTCTGTAGCTTTTTTTTACACTGCTTTTATCACAGTTTTGTATTTGAGTTTGATAGAGACTGAAAGCAAACACAGTTTCTAGGACTTGAACCATGCCAAGAGAAAAGACTGGCAGAGTGAGAAGCATGCTCATTTAATTAAGATACCCCCACTACTATTTTTTATGACTTTTTACATACTTGCTGGAAGTTGGCTGGACAACACAGAAGGCCAGCGTTAGCTCATCTCACCCTCCTTAAATATTCCATCACTCTAGGTACAGAACAAACTCGTGTACTGACTTGGATTAAATTACTGCAGGAACACGTACTTAATGCATGAGCCCAGGCAACAACAACAACAACAAAAAATTGAAGCTGAACAGAAAGTGTCTCACTAATGGTAAGTCACAAAAACAACTACCCTACATAATTTCTCTCCAAGTCGATAAGGACCTCAATGTTACTCCCCGAAACTTCTTCCTCAATGTCCCAACATACAAGAAAAACAAAGTAAATCAGTGGATACTTCCAAGAGAACTAGACATAGTACCCAGCGGGTATTTCACCTAGAGATAACCTAACACAGGGACAGAAAGCAAACAAATTAGCAAGATGTTAATAACCATCTTTCCTGCAAACAAATTAGGGACAAACTTAATTCCCTTACTCCCACCATCAATATATAGTTTTTAGATGAGCTTTATTAAAATTATGATGGAAAAAAAAAAAACTTATAAATGACAAAAAGCTGAGGGATTATATTCTTTCAGAAAAAAAGTAACCTGAGCCTATGTAAATATTCTTGCACCCTAAATTACCCAATTTCTATTAGATTTTTCCTAAATTATCCCTAGACTGCAGATCTCACTGTCTTATCAATTTATGAAGAAATATATCTTTTCTCAGTTTGCCACCCTAATTTTACAGAATGTCCCCTTATTCTTATAGCATGAACCAACAGAACAAAAGCTCTTGAATTACTTTTCTCAAACCATTCATCATTCTGTGTACTTGTGTTATACTTCATCATATTCATTGCCTTTCAAAGGCTAAGCAATCTCTTTTTTTTTTTTTTTTTTGATTTCTCTTTCTACAAGCAAATTTCCATCCCTGTAGGTCACTCTTTTAGGCTTTTCTCTGCATCTCCTCTCCTCTACACCTTCCTTTTTCAAGGAGGCATCCAGCACCACATACACTGTGATGGCATCCTATATGACAGTAAGACACTGATTTTAACCACAGCATTTTATTCCCCATGCTGTTTTCCATCACCAGTTGTTTACTCTGATTGCAAGTACAAACACAGATATTACAAGTTAACAAAGCTCTCAGAAACAAGACTCTTAACACATAGGCCCCTACTTTGAATATGTGACACTATGAACATGTGAAGACTTATCATTTCTGGACAGGTAGTCTTTACTTTTTTGTCCTCCAGCACAGTTTCTTCCTCGTATCTCACCCATTACAATCTGCAAATCTTTGTCATATGCCCATTGGGATAACTCCCCAGGAAGAAAATCATTGGTTTACAAGAGAACATAAATACAGATTAGGAAAAGGTAACTGCCCTAAACTGCAGGTAGGGGGACTTTTCACCTTCAGGCGTTCCATGAGGCACCAGGAATGCTTTGGCACAAGACTAAGTCTCTAATGTAATACAGCAGACCTGCCCTTTGAAAAACTAAGACTTTAATAGAAAACATAATACATGTATATATGGAAGACAAGAACATTCTACATCCCACTTACTCTACAAGAACTATGGAAAGCATACAACAACCCTGAATTAACTTATTAAATTACCATAAAATTTTATAGATACTACAATGACCCTTAATGGGTACGTATCCAGCCAAAACTAGACAAAAGTTTCCAAGAAAGAGGTGCAGTTGAAGATCTGAAATCACAACCGCCTATCGTTATTTTTCTCTGGAAGCTAAAAAAATCAAGAGAATCAAAAGCCTGAGAATTTTTTTTGAATCACGAACAGTATTGTAAAGTTTGTTTAATATTGCCATTTAGGGAAAAACCTAATAGAGTGACGCAACTCTCTGTTCTTAAACACTCTGCTAAAAGAACAAACTATTTGTGAAAATAACAAAAACCAGATGAAGGCATTTGGGTGGTCTCAGTTTCAGTCCTGTAATACAGAACAGTCCCTTCTTTCTAAATCCAGTACCAATTTGTTTTCCTTCTTCAGTAAAGCCTTAAAATGTGTTGATGGCAAAACCGATAAAACCCACTGAACATCCGTATTATTCATTTAGGACATTTTACTAGCAGACTTGTAACTTCAAACCAGTTGATTCATCATACATGGAACACACTTATAGACACAACAGAACCATGCAGGTTTTTATAGACTGGATCTTTTTGATTCCCTAACAATATTCTGGGCGTTCATATACTTTTACCTTTAGGACAGTGCATATCATTAGCAGTGACCAACGTTGGACTGAATGCCGGTATTTAAACTTTGCTGCCTTGCTTCCTAAGAACATCTACCTTATTTCTTCACCACCTGTTCCATTTTGACCGAGCTGAGCAAGACCAAGAACTGTCAGAAACTCACATCTAGGTGTATGTAGCGCTCCTGTACTGAAACAGCAGCCTGATATGAACCTGAAATTACAGATACTGACAGAAAATTGGCAGACTGTAACCTCACTTAGGGAGGCTAACCAGTCAAGGACATCCAAAACACCCACCAAATTTAAGTTTTGTATAATTACAATTTAAAATCACCGACACGCAGAAGACTGAAGTGTGCTTAAAACTACACAAATCAGTAACAGGAACATCCTTATTTTCTATGAAAAGAATCACAAACATATATATATGTGAAACGACAAAGAAGCATGGTCCAAGCTGCAGTTTGGCACCATGCATCATTTCCAGAACACTGTCCCTAGGGAAAGGTCCTTCGAAGAGAAGAAAGGGTTCCTTGCAATTGTCCCTTACAACAGATGAATAGTGCACCAAAAATTAAGATGACACACCTTTAAGGGTTGGTTTGGTTTCTGCTTTTGAGTCAGGTAAAACCCATTAAATACTTCCTACAGACTTTTCAACCTCCAGGTACTCATAACATGGGGCTTCATGCAGAAGACTGTGTATGGAAACATTGCTGGCTGATCTGCCACTCAAACAAACAGCAGAAATTCTCCCTGAAACTATAACTTAGAAGCCACTTAATATCACAAAACAATTTCATTGATAGGTCCTAGTAAATCTCCCAGGAGCGGTTTCTTTCCCCCACGACCCCTATATACCTACTCGAATCACACAAATTTTCCGAGCTGCTTTGCCACCTCTTTTGTACCAACCTCCCCTGGCAAATATCCAGGCAAGCCACAAGAACACTCCTACCTCCTGGCCTCTGCAGTGACTTGCTGTGACAGAGGCACTTCAGCAGGGCTGGGACAGTCCAGCTCTGAAGCCGATGTCAGCACATGACCCCTTCTTGGGGGGGGACTGACAATCTTGGGCTTAGACTTTCTGAAAAACAATGAAAGACTAAGCCACAGAATGAAACTACAGGTGGCATACACAGAAATTAATATCCTACAGCAACCTCTGAAAGTCCCACTTTAAAAAATATTTATGTACATTACTCACTACTGCATAATTTTACTCTTTATATGATCCCATGAAAAAAAAGCCCTCATCATTCTGCAGGAAAATTAAGCTTTTTTTTTTTTTTTTTGAAAGCTTAACCACAAATGAAGTGACCACAATGCATCACAACTTTGAAAGATGCATCAAGCCACATATTATATTCTTTCCTTTCCATTTGTGTAATAGTTGAAAGCCTACTGACAGCTCAATACTAAGCCTGTTCTGGTACCTCTCCCTTCAGACAAAGCTTTCAGTACCACACACCCTTCAAAAGGATGCAAGAAAGAACCAACGATACAAAGAATAGTTCACAGTTTAGGTGAGGAAATAGTTCTTTCCTAGAATGGTAAAAGACTGAAGTGACAAACCAAACATAGTCTCTCCTTAATTTACACATTTTCACATGCTTGTTTAACACACAGTACAGTTCTACCAGTTAGGTTTATGGTGTTTTGATTATATTTTTTGTACTAATTAGGAAGAACTATCAGATTAAGATGTATTGCTCCACAAACCATGATAACATTTCCTACAACACTTAAATACCCTATAAATACCCATGAAATCAGGCCTTTAATAAAGAAAAAAAAGCCTGAATATTACTTACACTAGGTTTAATCAGCTTATTAAGGACAAACCAAAACTTGCAAATATAGTACTACAACAAGTCAAAGACACACTTCATTAGCAAGTATCACATGAAGAACAGGATGGCTTCTAGCCAGCTGTTCTGTGTGTTTTCATGAAGGGCGACAAGACCAACAGTAATACAGCACAAATACAATACAAAGAAGACAGCATTCTCCAAATGCCATTTTAAGCTGACATTAAGAAACTCTTTGTTACACCAGCAAGAGAAAGCATGGAACCAAAAAATTATCACAGCTTTTTATTTTCAAAATTAAAAAAAAAAAAATCATTAAAGACCTACACTGTATATACTATTTTTAATCTTCACATTGTGAAGAAGTTTGCATTACATTCAACTTTGAAAACAACACGCAAATACACTTCAGGAGAAAGTGCTCGGTTATTATTCAAGCATCACTGTTCTCCTATTTGCCAATTTAATCTTGAAAAAGTGTACGTTCGCGTTTTGTGTTTTGTTTAAAAAAAAAAAATCTTTTAAAGTAAAAACACGTTCTGGATCTCTGCAAGTGAATTACCATGATAAACACAAAGCATTACATCTAAGTAAATAAGTACAAAATCTTAACTTGACTGCACACGAGGATGAGCATCAGAACAACTTTTACGGTCCACTACTATCTTTTATGGAAATATAGAAAATAGTTTCTTTGGAGTACATGCCCACTGGAATACACCCTCAATTACATTAAAGAATTTAAAAAACCAAATCAACAAACCAACAAACAACGACTCAAACACAGAGACAAAAACTGTCTATGTAAGAAGGGAAGTACATAGATGGCGACTGAATCTTCTTCTTTGATCACATTTAACCGGAACACTGAAAACAAGAATCCAAAACACTTTGCGGTATTTTCTCAGTCCAGTTTTACAAAAGAAAAAGCATACAAATCTTAGGGAAAGGGCACATTGAAAAATTTCCATTAAAGGATGCAAAATTAAAATGCATCAGCTACCTAAGGCTGCCTGTGTCTACTCATGTAACCTGTGCTAAACATACAGCAGCCTACCACAATCGAAAGCAGGTAAGCTGCCTACATCTACCACTAGAAAGAGCCCTAGGTCACGATGTGTCATTTCTTTGTGTTCACACAGACACAAAATCAAAATGTTCTGCTAGGATATTAACCATATTCTTTCAACATACCCACCTTATACATCCTGATGCTGCTATGGCCAATCAAATATTTCATCCATCTCAATTCCTATTTCAAGGAAAACAAAAACCAGAAAGTTTCAATATATCGGGAAATGTATTCAGCAAAGGACAGAAGATCATATTAAATAAAAAAAAAAAGCAGGCATACACTTTAGAAAGGGGTAAATATACAAGAATTCTACTAAAACATATTTACTCTCAATACAATGGCTCTCAATATTGAGGCTTACCATACATGAACAGTACATCCAATTAGAAATTACAATAATAAATATTTGAATATATATTGCTAAAGTAATTGATAAAGTTCACACATTCTTGATTTGAACACATACTTTTACAACTCTAAGTTTCTATAATAGTAAGTACTATTTTCAGCCAACTCCAAAGTTGTACATTCAGCATTTGACCATTTCACTTTGACCTGACAATGTCTACCTCATCAGGCGTAAATAAATACATGAAACCATTACCAGTTTCATACAGACATTTAAAACATTAAACTGCTTCCATAAATATTACCTCTGCACATAAAAATCCTTGAAACGCCCGAAGTCACAGACGAAGAACACTCCTTCCATCTAATGCAGAATAATCATTGAACCTGTAAATCAAAAACGTAAGACAACCAGCACATATACCCAAAGTTTCATGTGAGAAAGTCAGAAATACTCATCATATGCTGTCATTATCATTGCTATTCTTATATTCTCAGAAATTAGTTTTAGAGGATATATAGGAAACTAGTGTTTCCTTCATTAATGCTTTGAAAAACTTTCTAATTGTAAAGTTTTAGGTATCCCAAAATCGACTAACAGTCTGCCCAAAAATTAAAATCATTTGAAACATTCCATAGCGCTAGTTTTCTCCTGTTCCTCCAGTTATCATTACCCAAGAATATTTTTTAAACACTAAGAACATTATATCAGATCATCACAAAAACATTTTTAACATACACCTTCCTTTTCCCTTCTGATTTTTGACAAACTAAGTTTGAAAAAAACCAATTTTTCGAGCTACTAAAGCAGAAAAAAATATGCACTTATCCCTGAAATGTGTATTTTGCTTCGGATAAAAATAACTTAAAAAAAAATTAAACTAATACTAAAAATAACCAACTACAATAAGGTTAGGGGAAAAAAAGGAAAAAAAAGCAGCTCAGTATTTTGGTTGCTCAATGGCTCTATGAAAACACAAAAAACTTCACTCAAAAACTACTGTGATCTAAGGGAATTGTGCATTTACCTTATGTTATCCTCCCCTTTCTTTTTTACTACGGAATAATAACATGAAAGACCCTTTTTAATGGCACGTTAAAGGTTCAAATAAATCAGTACAAGCAAATTGAATACTAGAATTTCTAAACCAAGCCAGCTAAACTACACAGCATTTAAGGGTTAGACCATTAACTGAGATGTCAACAAACATTAAAAAGCTTCAACAAGATATAGTTAACATGGAGAAAAATAACTGAGCACAGGGCAGCACGAATCCAAGAGCAAAAGACTGCCAGTAAAAGGCAAGATGTATCACATCAATTTTAATTCAGGCACAGAACTACGTAAGTTTTTTAACAACACAGCTTTTGGACACAACAAATTTAAACCAGCCCATCGCTCACATTTTTTTTCAAATCTGACACACCGCAGCCTTTACTGCAGTCCCTCCAAAACTCCCATGCTGCTTTCAAACAGTTCCCTCCTTATTTTGCCAATGCAACCGCATCAGATCACTGAGAACTCGGGATATATTCTTTATTTCATTATTACCCATGTAAAAAGCTCTAACAGATGCACCAGCCAGCAGGCCACAGCACCAGTTAAGCACAAACACTACGCTCCTTTACTGCCTCCATGTCTGCAGCCACAGAACAAACGAAAACCCTTCAGCTGTCAGGTCCCTTTGAAAACCTAAGGAGCCGGAGAGGACTTCACGCAGTATTTGTACTTTTATGGAAGCGGCAG
>NW_010113723.1:6276-9581 GCF_000699245.1 Pterocles gutturalis | reverse complement strand
AATAGCCATGTGATCACATCTTCTAGCCTCCTCCGTCAACAGGAGGCTTCAAACGTAGCGTTACCCAGCTGCCTGCCGTGAGTGAGGAGAATAAACAGATGGAAGCTGTGGCCTGTGGAGGAGAATCAGGGTTTCTCCTCTTCTCACTGCCGTCAGGCCTGTTTGCTCTGGGGGAAGTGGTGGGAGAGGTGACTAGAATACGCACAAACCTCTGGCGGTCCGCAGACCCTCCCTGCCCAGGGAGGTGTATCCTTACCTCGCTGTCTTCTGGTGGCATACACCTGTGCGGGGAAGGGATGCTCTGGAGGGGTGACGTGATCTGGGTGTTTCTTTTGGCAGCAATGTGGGTGCCAGCTTTTCCCTGTGGTTTTCTCTGACCGATGGAGACACCAAACCCCCGCAGGCCCCTGACTCCGGCCCCGCGCGCTGTGCGTGGCAATGCTGGGACAGCATTTCAGTATATTGCTGTCTCTGTCCTTTCCCCGCCGTGCCTGGCTCTGAATTTTTATGGAGGCAATTGCAAGGCCGGGTACTGAGGCCCAGCTGCTAGTGTTGTGTATGAGTGAGGAGCTGGCAGGGAGCGCGGTGTTTGGATCTCAGTCCGAACCAGAAGAGTTCAGTTTGCTGCTGCTGTTCATTTTGCTCGGGGTGTGGCTAGCCTTGGAGGTGGGCTGGTGGAAAGGAGAAATGTTCTGTGAAAATGCATTGTATTAGTCAGTGTGGGGAAACATAAGTGAAGGATCCCTCCTCAGTTTTTCTTTATGAGAAGAAAATTATATAAAGGAGTAGCTCAAAGGCCCTAAACTACATTTATCCTTATCCCATTGCTTGTCCTCCAGCACAGCCACTTCCCTATAAATATTTAGCTTTTATTCGGTGAAGAAGATTACTGGTTCTGTGATGATCTTGTAGAGCAATACGATAAATCTTTCAGTCACTGCAAGAATGAACTTTTGTTGGTAGAGATGGTAATTTCTCAGCCCTTTTCTTGTTAATATGGGGTAGAGGATAAATTTTCCTCCCTTTTTTTCCCCCATCTTTTTTTTCTTTTCCTCTTCTTTTGTATTGGCAGTTCTGAATTCTGGACTGATACTTCTTTTTCTGGGAGATTATGGGAATCGTCAGCAGTTTTACTGAATGAATTCTGGACACTTTAAATACAGTTTTTAGAAAAGGTCAAAAATCATGCTTTTTCAATTCAACCTGGAATTACTTCATCTTATCTTCAAAGATTTGTGATACCCAAAGTTAAAAGTTTGTTTCCTTATAACAGTGCTTTCAAATCATGAGAATAACAGGCTAGGCTCTCCACTGGTCTGAGAAATTGTGATTTTAAATATTTATTTCTTCTTTAAATAAAGAACCAGAAATTAATAGAAAATACATTGGGAAACTTACAAACCTGTATACTCATTTTAGCTATATTGTTGGTTTTCAAAAATTAGGTCACAGCAAATAGTTTTCATATGGATTATGATTTGGCTCTTACAGAGAGCCACTAGATTTTCAGTGATTGTTTGCCTTTTCTGTATGCTGAGCACTTACTTGCTTTTTGGGACAAGAGTTAGACACATCTTTCCAGAGAGTAACCCTTACAAGACAGGATTTTGAGACAATAATTTACTTCCATAATTATGTAGAGGTTTGTTACAATTATACAATGGTGCTTTCCAGATGACACAGCTATATTATAAAAATCATATATTGTCACCATCCCTTCCTATTATCTTCAGTAAAAGTTTTAGTGATTATTCAAATGTCTCAGCAAAATAGCCACCAGTTTTCATTTAAAACCACCTGCCAGAGAAATGTTTCTGTCTGTAACACCCACATGCAAATCTGCGATGTCCCCTGGAAGAGAAGCGGATCTGTTGCAGACTAGGCTACCTTCAGTCCAGGGCCGATCAGCGGCTGGATGTGTGCTGTCTCGTGAATCATAAGGGCTAAAAAGGGTGCAGCATTTCTCTCTTGTTCTGGATGTCTGATGATTAGCAAGAAAAGTTTCTAAAACAGTACTTGTAATTTTCCTTTCTAGCACTCCTTATGGCAGAAAACTGTAGGAAGAATGGTTGATTAATCTACTGTATTCTTCACATGATGATTATAAAATTGTGGATCCAAGGGAATTTGAGGTATTTCTGTGAGTAGACTGTATGGATTTCAGAAGTGAAAGGCATTAGCATCATCGCTAGAGGGGCTGTGTCCCTCTCCTCTGGATCTGTATCTCTCTGTAGTCCTGAGCCCTGTTCCTGACTCTGAGCTAAGAGCCTTGTAGTAAAACCTCTCTGCCGCTTCGTGCTGACATCAGCTGGTACCGCAGCCTGGGAGCAGGGTGCTGTTACAGGGAGCAGGGTTGTGGGCACTGTAATGCTTTCTCTGCTTGGGCTGGAGAATGGCAGAAATGTATGCTTCAGCTTGAAACCATTGCTCGTCTCTTTCCAGGAACTGGCCCTGCCTGTCAGTTTGTTGGCCTGCTGAATTTCTGTCCTGGGTTAAGCTGAGACAGAGTTAACTTTCTTTATAACAGCTAGCAAGAGGCTGTGTTTTGGATCTGTGCTCAGAAGAAAGCTGATAACAGTGATGTTTATGCGGCTGCCAAGGTCTTTCAGCTTCTCTGGCTGTCTGCAAACAGGAGAAGCTGGGAGGGAGCACAGCCCCAGTGACCAGCCCAGGATTTGATCTTAGGTTCGGGATTGAGACCCAGAGTGGCCAATAATCCATCCCATACCATACCCGTCATGCCCAGTATATAGGTGAGGACCCTCTGGAAGATCGGCCCTTTTGGTTCCGGATCTCTTTGGCTCTGGGTCATCTCGCTCCAGGTGGTCGCTCTCCCAAGGCCTTTCCCCCCCCACCCCGGTCAGCTCTGGGTCTGGGGTGCTCGGACTGTTCCTGGCTAATGATCCCAAAGCAGGGAGAGTCCCGAAACTGCGCTCACGGAACGGAGTCTGCGGCTAATGGAGCTTGTCACACCCTAAGGATAAAGGCATGCAACTTGTACTGGCCAGCATGACTTTCTTCTTCTAGGTATGGCTGGCCAGTGGCAGAGAGCTCGTCCGCCCCTCACTCTCCCAGTACCAGATTTCAAACCGCTGCGTGTGGTGTTTGTGAAGGTGAACGTTCTGCTCTCCTATGACTTGCTGAATACCTTGGAGCTACGTGTTGAGGAGTTAGGCCTTTTGTGAAGGATCTTTTGCTTTTTTTTTTTTTTTTATGAACAGGTGTACCTTGGCATGAGGAACACTTTAAAGTTAGCCGATTGCCTTGAAATTGCCTTTCCCTCCAAAGCCAGGTTTTGCATTCCT
>NW_010113723.1:0-6252 GCF_000699245.1 Pterocles gutturalis | reverse complement strand
CTGTAACAGGGGCAGTGTCACTAGGTGCTCCCGAGGGCATATCCATGCCTTTGTGCGGTGAGGTGTGGTCCCAGTCTGGTGTATGGCGCTGAAGACTCAAATTGACATCAGCGTTTCGATGCTTACCTGGTACTAAGTAGAAACGGAGGCACCCTGAGTGCAGTCCGTTAAATCTTTCCGTAACGGCATACCTGAGAAGCTGCGTGTTCCTGCGTGTCCAGGGCATACAGGACCAGAGCAGGTGAGTGCCTTGGCTGCTGCATTGCTTGCTGTCTGTTTTACACCTCAGCCTGTCTGGGAGTCACAAACTATGTAGTCATATGCTTAACTCCTCTGAGAGGCTGGATGCTAGTACAATACCTCTGTAGTGTGTGTTGATAGCCAGTGCTGAACTCCAAGTGCTGCTGTCACTGCGATGGCCGCTCCCCTAACACGCAGGAGGAGACAGGCTGTTGCTGCTCCCAGCTGCCTTAGGTGTAACAGCCTGGCGGTTAGGAAGCGGTTGGCTAAGCCCAGTACAGTTATCAGCCTGAAGAAATGGTGTCCTAGACAAGTGCCATTACTTTATAGCTTTGTGGAAACTGTTTGGCTCTCCGTGCAGAGAAGCATGAAAAGTTTCCGGGCCCAGGAGCCTGACTCAATGTCAAGCCCACAGGAAGAGCTCTCCTTGCAGAGGAGCTGTCTCGCTCTCATGCTGCATGCTTCTGGTTACCCAGGGCTGTAAACGGAGCCTTTTTTTATAAGGAGGCAGAGAAGTTCAAAATACCAAGAGGTCTGGCAGTAGGAAGCAGGTCCTTCTCCCTCCCAGCTGAATGATCTTATCTTGGGACTTCAGAGTTTAGCCTTTCTGTTCCGCTGTGGCTGGGAGAGCTTTGCCTTCCTGCACGCCACACCTTTGACAGCAGCATGGAGAGCAGACCGTTGGGTAGGTGGGGCTTTACCGTGGTGGACTGAACTCTCATCCACTCGTGTTTCCCTGTTTCACGCTGACTGTGCCAGAATTTGTGGGTGTCTTTGAAGACTGTAGTCTCTAGCAACTCTTAATTGGAGCTTGGCCTTACAGACCCAAGCTTCTGTTGCCGCTATATGAATAAATGTTTGCGTAGGACAGTGGTAGAATGTGCCATGGCCTCCTCTGCAGACTAATTCACATGGGAGGCATTTTTTCCTGTTTTGCATGGTAGGTACTCCTGTAGCTGAAAGGGAAGAGGTTCGTGTTGAGTGACTGATGTGTCTAGCCTGAAGTCCAGATGTTGCCCTACAGGTGACTGATGTGACTAACAAATTGTGAAGAAGTGTGAGAGGGAAAGTCTTCAAGGAGGCTGAAGAGAGAAACAAACCATAATTTGCAAAAAGGGGGGGGGGGGGGGGAATATTTAAAGGAAAAATAGCTTAAAAGTTTGAAGTGTACATTCAAACACTAGATGGCCTGAGACAACTATATTGTTTGTAGGTATAAGGTGACTTGAAGTGAAACAACTCCAGTTCATATACAGCAAATTCATAGACAAATCACTGTATATGTTCATATGTATGTACTTAAGCTGAAGTTTGCTTATGTGCAGTTGTGTGCCTTATCTCATTGGGTTAGTTAAGTACTAGGCACAAACCACAGCAGCTGTGAACACAGCTAGTTGAGTTCCAGTTCTGTTCTCCTGTGGACTTGCACAGCCCAACACAAACAGCCAAAGTACTTTTCTCCACCCCTACTGGAACAGGAGCTTATCAAAGGGGGAACAGCTATATATCACCCTTAGACAAATTTTGGCCAGAAATTAGAAGAAGGTTCCTAGTGACCATGGTAGTCATTTTTCTGGAGCAAATTTAAGTGGGGTCAAAAGCTCCAACTACCCTTCTGATGCGATTGAACAAGTCTCTGAAACATTGTTTGCCAAGTTAGTGGCAATAGTAGGAAACTTAATTCAGAGGCACAGGAGGTTCTTCTGATCGAGTAGCTTCAGTAGAGAGTCTAGCAGGTACTTGAAACCTTCCCAGATCTTAAGATAGTTATTTCGAGATTTGCCATGAGAGTGGCAGTTAGTAATTAGGCAGAAGTTGATCCTAACACCCTATTTTGACCATCTAGTGTGGTACACAAACTTGATTTTAGTAGAATTCAGGTCTTTAGAATCAACAGGAATATCGGAGCTGCTCACTTTTCAGGGCTGCCAAATCCTGAAGTCACTTGCAGTTGGTGAGAATCTCTGTTTCAGAGATTGCAGGATAACCCCTATATAATGTCCTGTGTGCACCTGGAAGCTTCCAGCCTGAACTGCTAGCTGTGTAACTGAAGATTTATCAGATTGGCCAGGAGGCATGTGCTCCTAGTCATCCTCCTGGAGACAGTTTGTTCCCCTCTCCATTTCTGACACTTGGACCACACCTAACATTGTCAGAAAACATTAATACTGTTCTAAATACAGTGGCAGCTGCTGCAACCCTTATTTTGTGTAGTTCTTATGGGCAAAATAAGGAAGTAGGGTTCCAAGACTTTCTTAGCCGGGATGCTCTAGATCCCCTGATGATTGGATATGCCCTTCCATAAACAGCAGGGACAGGAGGGGTAAGATCAGACTTCATCCCTTCTGTTGAAACTGGGCCACTTTGCAGAAATAAAAGCAAGAGTCCCGAGGCCAATGTGAGGAAGTCTTGTCTTTATCCTATCTTTAGGATAAAGGATCTCAAGACTGTCTTTAATCCCACTGAGAAGACAAAGAAGGAATCGAGAGTTCTGGGAACTGGTTGTGCATTTGGCACTAAGGAATTAAAGGATAAAATAGATAAACAATACCAAGACTCCATTCTCTGTGTCAGGCTCCCTCTTGCTTATTCTTTCCATTGTCCCATGAATCTCACTTTCTGTGCAGTAGAGCAGGAGGAATGGAGGATGCCTTAACCTCTGCTGGTTGAAAGCTTTTATTTCTTCCTTTGTACTTAGAGGGGTTTGGAACCACCATGTTTTGGGCTCTGTGATGCAGCAGGGAGCAGATTGCAGGTTTCTAAGAAAGAATTCAACAGCACATGAGGCTGCAAGGTTTCACCACTCTGAGAGGGCAGGGGTGGTCAGAAAGGTGTGCTGGTCAAAGGAGCTCTGGTGACCTCAGAATTGCAAGGAGGGTTTTCATGACTTTAAGGGAATTTCAGAGAGTTGACAGTGATTTTTTAAGCAGGAGGGTAGACTGAGTAGTCCAAGGAGATTACTATATGCAGTCAAAATGTATTCACAACTGCACACTGTCATGCGATAAGGCAATTATGAGACAGTCATGGACTGTTCTACTGGGGGTCCGTCTCACCGCCAAGGCAGGAGTAGGAGATTGCCAGCAGACAATAGCAGATTCATAGGATTTCCTAGAAAGCTATAGAAGGGCTGGAGGTGATAGGGGATGACAGGCGGTACTAAACATCCCTAGCACGTTCCAGACATGGGCTTCAGCTTGGCATATGTTGAAATTTCGAAGGTCTGAAGTGCCAGCTTTTGTCCAGAACTCTTTTCTGGCCCGTTTCAGTGGTTTTATTGAAATGCACAGAGCATTATTTCTGTGCGTGCATCTTCCCACGTGATTCTCCGCTTGATACAAGAAGCCTCCAAAGCTTCGTGCCCAGCTTTGTCTGACATTGCACTAATACTTTCTGACTGAGAAGTCTGTGCGTCTACAAATTGATGGGCATTATCTGTGCCCTGCAGAAGGGTGAAGACAAAGACTGGGTGAAAGAACATGATTTCTGGGCAGGAACTTCTCAAAGTACAGAGTTGTTATAAACCCAGATCTTAAAAGGAATTATGCAGAAGAGATCTCTTTCTGGAGGGGGAGGGTACCCTCCTGTTGGTTGTTTTTCTAGAAAATAGCAGAGGGAGAACAACATTAAGAGAGATTTGAAATTCCTAGTCTTGTCAATGCCCTTTTATTTCTGAAGACTTGTGCGAAGAATTTTTTGCATCCTTGGATACAGGAAAGCAACTAACAAACATGTAGCGTGCTTCCTTCATCAGGCAGTTACTAAGCATTTTAAGATTTGAACTTAATACCTTATGAAAAGGCTATTTAAAAATACTGCTGCTCTTGTATTCAGGCTTGTTGGGATGCAGGCGTTATTGAAGGTGGAAAATGACAAACCTGAAATTTTATTTTTGGTTGCCAATAGAGCTAGTTATAATTTCTGACCAATTTTACCTTGTCCTTCACTCTACCCACTGGTGCCTGCTGCATTTGTCTTCTCCCCTGGGCCCACCAGTTTTAATTAATAGATGCTGGCATGCAATTACGTTTTGGGGGAAAAGCTTGATTGCTTGCAGTTTGACTCCTAATTCCCAGTGGTGTTGAAACATGTAAGAAAATCTTATGTAATCCATTATAAACACAGAGTGGTTTCATTCTGCCTTTTGGAAATACACATATAATTTACAGTTACTGAAATGATTTACACCTGATCAGAGCTGTGTGATTTACCCCAGTCAGATCCATATATTGGATCTGTAAGGATTCAGATCTCTGCATCTCTCAAGAGTTACTATTGTAAAATATTATGCAATGTATATGGTGTTGCCTAGTTTTGGAATCCGGGCAGTAAATGTTAGTCAGAGTTATTTCTGGTTTTCACAACAAATGGGAGAAAGGAATACCACCATCAGTTCACTTTAATAGTTACTTAGGTGAGACAATTTGCACAACGTGATAGGATAGCATTGTAATTCTTTGTACTTATAACTGAAGCAATCATCCTCAAAATTTGATTGCATATCAGATACTTATGTCCAGAGAGAGTTTTAAACAAGAAAGCTATGTTCCAAATATATTTTCTGGCACTGTCACAGAGGCAAGAAAAGCTAGTTGCAGTTTTCGGAATAATGACACGCACAAAACCATTCATACACTTGCCACTTCAGAGACATGAAGAGACGCGGCATGATGAATAGCTGTTTCCAGACAATTCTAGATTTAATTAGAACATCTATTTTGACATTTCTAAGTTTGTTCACATCAGGTGTGTCTTATTTTCTATATCAGGACTTCGTGCACTTTGCTTATGATAAGTGTTGCTAATACAATTGAAGATAGGGGAGCAAGACTGTCTATGTATGGTTTTTTTCAGATATTTGTAATAAAAATGGCTAGTTTTGGAAGTATCCTAATTTTTTGGTCTGTCTTTCCTATATTAAGTCCTCTTGGAATTGCTGAAGATCAGTGTGTGCCCTGAGAGTTGCTGTTTGGTCGGGGGTGAACCTAGCAGGTGGAGCTGCATTTTTTAGTGGTAGATTTAGCAAATTAACTGTTTCAGATTTTGAGGATCTGGGGTGTAACCAAAGAACAATTTCCTCTGTATTTTTGGCTGTAGGTAAACACGAAATTCTAGTTAGAATGGTTGTTTAAATGCGTTGTGTTAAAATGGAGTTATTGACTTTAAGGTCCTTAACTGAGAGTTATTTTTTTGAACTTCATTATGTGAAATTTATTAGGACATTGTTCATGAATGGAACACAGCCCAACCACACTATTTTAGTGTAAGTACTATTATATTGCAGAGAAAAATTCTACTACTCTTCTAGCAAGAAACAGAGCACTCTGTTTGTTCTGGGAATTGCTAATGGAAGTCTTCGCATGCTTGAATGACCTAAGTGTGAAGTGTCTTCTCAAGTGTTTCTTGGTTACCAATACTGCATACTCGGAATTGATCCCAGAAATTATGTACCCAAAAAAGTCTGTCTACATCTTATACTAGCAGGTCTAATAAAAGATACTGCATTTTTTTACAAACATAGTTTGGTCTAAGAGCCTAGCAAGCATTACAAATTTCATAGCCACTGCTCATGAAGATTTTGTCTGCATGTTTGTAAAATATGTATTAATTCTAAAGCCTTGGAACATACTGTGAAGGCTTCAAAATCATATCAGTAAACTAGGATTTTGTAATATTTGTATTGATACATCATTCTCTTTCCAGATATTTAGCAAACCTGCGGTCCTATCCTATACAAGCAATCCAAAGATTTAACTATGGACAGTTTGCATCAGTATGTGTTAATCATGTGAAGCTATTCTACACATCAAATGATTAATAATAGGACTTTTGAAAGAAATGACAATGAAGCAGTTTATGTAACAAGAGCATTTTGGAACTGAGTGATTGAATATGTTTAGTTGTGTTTTGAGCCATGATTTGTTAGTATAACTGTTTTATTTTGGCAATTCCATTGGTCTTGGAAAAAATGTCAAGACCTGTGCAATGGATAGAGAGCAGCTCTGAGGAGAA
>NW_010113722.1:0-35731 GCF_000699245.1 Pterocles gutturalis | reverse complement strand
GGTCCCGCAGCTCGGTGCGGGTTGTCCCGATGCTCGGTGCCTGTCCGTCTTCCGTGGGAAAACAGCTCCCGTTCTCTCTTTCCCCGCAGGGAACTGCCGGCGGGGTCTGCGGGGGAGCAGCTCCCAGGCGATGCTGCTGCCGGCGTGGGAAATGCGCCTCTACGGGCTCCTGTCCGTGGGCTCTCACCTGTATGCCTTCTACGAAGCACACCAAGTGTCTCAAAGTAAGTCTCCACTGTGGGTGTGCTGTGGGTGCGCTGCCCACCCGTGGCCGTTGAGCCTGCTTGGTTTGAGTTGTTCTCTCTGGGCCGGTTTCTACTTTGCTCCTCTGCAAGGAGAGCCTGTGCTCTTCCTGGCTGCAAACCAGCCCTGTGTGAGGAAGCAGTAGCGATATGCCAGCTGGGCAGAGAGCTTTGTCCCAAGGTTTTTCTGCCTCAGGTGCTGGGAGGGCCCTTGGCAATGGATGTCCTGGTACTTGGTTGTCAGGGGGCTAATGAGGGAGACCTCTGAAACTCAGTTACTCAGATGGGGGAAGTTCAGGAAAGTAGGGTCTGAATTGGAGTTTTTCCTGCCTTGTCTTGAACCCTCTCACCTGCAGCTCCTTGGAGGTGGATGTTTTAGAAGCAGCTGTGACCTCCTGTTGGTGCTTGCTGGGGATCGAACCTGTGGAGGTTGCATCCCACCTGCATCCCTGACTTTCCGTGCTCTGGCTGCTGTGTCCTTAGCAAAGTTTTGCTTTTCCCTGCAGAGTATGAAGCTGTGATGGACAGAAGGTTTGGGCTGGAACCCGGGACTCTCTTTCGAGGCCTCAAAAAGGTAGGATGGGTGACTGGTACCAGTGTCTTTTATTTTGTGGCAATAATGTGAATGCTGTGTTTCCATGCTCTTTGCTCACCTGAGCCTCTGATTTAGCTTCAGAAGTTTGTAGTAGCTTTGGAGATTTCAATATTCGTAGTTAATTTTAGTGTGATTCTAATGAGAGAGAGATACTTGCCAGGTGTGTTTCGATCTAGGAATCATAACCAAAGTTTTGCTTCTTTTCTTGATCCCTGGCCTAAGTATTTTTCCTTTGTTACATCACTGTTTGAGTGTTTGGCCTTAAAAGCTATGATCACCCTTGACATTTCCTCTGGCCTTTTTCCCCTTTTTCCTGTCACTGGGTGGTTTGAATAATGCTTAACATCAGTGAACACGTGTTTTTCTCTTGGTTGACCTGTAGTACAGCAAAGAGAATGGATTTTTTGTGGTATAAGGGTTTAAAGAAACATGGTTGGTCTTAAAGAAACTAATAAGAAAACTAGCACCCCTCTACCCCAAACCAAAAAACAACTAAACCCCACCTCCCACCTTGCTTGCTTTTGACCTCACCTCTTTTTGAATAATTGCAACTAGTGCATGCATGCAACTAATATTGAGGATGGTCTTAACACAAGACCAGGAATGCATGTCTGTGGAAGTATTTCGGTGTTCAGGCCCACCATCGCTGCTTGTAAGGGACCCTTGACATATGCTTTCAAGAAAGCCATAAAGCAATTGTGGAGAGGAACTTTTAGTGGGGCTCCTATGGGACATGGGGCTACCAGCTGATTCCTCTTACCTGATTTAGATAAAAACTACCTGTCACAGGAATCTCCAGCTGACCTGACTTTGTCTAATCATGCCTAGGCTTGGTTGAAACAGGGACTGAAACTTCTCTCCCAGCAAGGTGCCTTTTCACCTAAACTCTTGGTTTTTCCAAGGTGGACCAGAGTTGCTCTCTGAATCCCTCAGAAGAAGTGAGGGGCACCCACAGGGTAGGCAGTGCTCTGCTCCTCTGATGCCTTTCTTAAAGGCTGACAGCATTTGTAAAAAAATAAAAATTCCTGGCTAAACTTTGCTTGAGTTAAGTATAGTCCAAAACTGTTTTGCTTTTTCTTTCTAAAGGGGGGAAAAAAAAATCCTAAAATTAAAAGGATCAGGGCAAGTAGGGGTGTGAATTTGTTGAGTTTGAAGAGATGGTCAGGAACAGTAGTAGCAGACTAATTTATTTTTTACTGAGAAGCTTCCTGACAGGGAACCAAAGCAAGGATGTGCTTTAGTGGGAAGCCCTGAGAAGCGGGACCCTTGTTCCAGGCTGCGTCTCTGTGTAGTCACAAGCCTGTTCCCCATGTCCTGAGGAGGAAGGGTGTGGGGGAGTGCCTTCCTGTCCCCTTTGTAGTTGGAAAAGTCCCATGATGTTTGTGGGGAAAGGCAGTGATTGCTGCTCAGTCAGCTTCAGTGCTAGCATGAGTCTTAGGGGTCATGACACTATCTAAAGTTCTTTTTTGAATTTTGTACCACTGCTAGTCAAAAAGGAGCTGTTGGAGCTCATCTCTGTAAGTGATCAGACTGCATTGCTGAAACGAGATGTTCCCCAGATGTTGAGCTCTGTGATGCTGAGTAACAGACCTAGTGTGTTATGGAGATGTTTGCTTGTCCTGTAAGAGCATGCTTTTATGGCCAGATACACGTACTGACCAGTTCCTTTGATGCCCCAGGACCCCATGGACTTTGAGTGGAGCTACTGGGTTGAATGGGGAAGGGAACGTATACTGTGGCTTTTGGCTGGTCACCTGCTGGTATCACAAGTGTCCAGGCTCTTGGTGGAGAAGGTATGTATGGATTTTCTTCACTGCAGGGACTTTCTGTGGGTTTCAGTTTATTCTGGGTGTGGGAAACTCAGCACTGAGACTACTGAGTGTGGGAAATGCCATTCTGTGGGGTGAGTTGTGTGAGTGTGTCTGTAACTATGCACAGGTGAGAACACGTGGGTAGGTTGCCCTAGGTCTGTGTTTGGAGACTTCAGCCTCCAACCCTTGAAAGCCTGTGCTTTGTTGTGAACCATTAACCAGTGATGTTTGACCTGTACACAAAAGAAGGCTGTAGTTATTCCCTTCCAAGACTGCAGTGATGACTGCTTGGATTTTGGCATGATTGCTGTGAAAGGACTTGACCAGACTGTGGGTTTCTCTAAAGTGTCAACTTTATTGAGTTGTCAATAAAGCAAACCTAGAGAAAACTAGAAAACTCAGTCATTGCCATTACCTCAGTGAGTGGCAAGAGGTACATTCGAAACATCCTCTATATATATGATCCTACATGACATTATGTAACTGGTGTTTGGACTGGAAACGTTCTTAAAGTTCTTGCTGATTTCCCAAACTCTCAATTCTCCATTCTTCGCTGATTTCAAAAGTCTATTCAATTCCTTTTGTCTCAGCAGACCTCTATCATCTGTTTCGGTTCCTCTTTTGAAATTCATGTACATTGGTGCGGTCCAGCAATCACTCTTCTAAGAATCACTCAGGAGGTTATCTGTTCTTATATTCTAAGCTTCAGACATCATTTTCTGTTGATTCAGCTGGACTGGGTTTTAAGCTAGCTATGGTAGGGGCTATACACAGGATAAATGAGCAGCTCATAGTATTGTTCCACAACACCTGTGTCCTGTTAATTATAATCATAGATTAATCTTTATTCAGCTATTCACCTTATAGATTCTGCTAAGCACAACAGAGTACTTTAAAAGCAGCTAATTATTTTACAATTGCTAAATGATTGCATGGTTGTGGGAAGGGAAGGAAAGGAGGAAGTTACGTTCTCCCTCAAATTCGGGAGGCTCTGGGTTTCAGCCATGCTGCTGCAGAAACCCCTTCGCTTCCATCTCTGTGGATATAGTTGGGTTTACCTGTGTTGTTTCCTATGTGTTCTTAACCTTGTTGATTGCATTTGTTTCTACTATAGACCGTGTGTAGGAAAGCACAGATATGGAGTGCTTTTTTTTGCTTTAGGAATAATGAAACTAAAAATTGTTCACCTTTCTTTATCTAACAGTATAAACCATGGTGCTTGATGGTTTATGGAATGGCTGCCTGCTGGTTGTTGCTGGGAATCAAGGGCTTTGCTGTCATTTTGTTACATGCAACTATTTCATTTGCTGTGGCCCAGTTTCAACTGTCACTCCTGACATGGTTGTGCTCCCTTATCCTGCTATCCACTTTACGCATACCCGCTGTGGAGGAAGCCAAGGTAATGTGAGAAGGACTAATTAAGCATCAAATTTATTATAGTGACATTTGTCATTATGGCAGCTGTCTTTTTACAGAGTACTGTCCTTTCAGTTGATATAAGCAGAGGTTGGCTTGAAAAACCTTAGGCAGTGGAGCTGCAGTGACTCATGCTGAAGCTTCTCCAGTTAGAAAAGTCACATTTCTCAGTCATGCTGGCTGGTGCATTGAGATGAAAATATGTGCCTTGAAATATAAGTAGGTGTTGATTACAGCTGGAGTATGATAATACTTTACTAGTGCTTTAGTAAACACATTTCTTGTTCATTGAAGAGGTAATCATACCAATTTAAGGTGCAGGATTTTGGGCTCATTTGTGAAGAAATGTCCTTGTAGCGTTCACTTGAACTGAGAGGAAAAACTGGGCATATGTTATAAGGCTTGTTGCCCTGATGTTCAGGGGGAAGGCAGAGGGGAGATGAGGGCGTAGGGTCTCTTTATGTGGTGTAGACAGATTTCTGCCTTGCTGAGAAGAGCAAAGGGTCCACTGCAGTACTGATGTAATTGGCCAAACTATATTTGCTGTTTGCAAGTTTTTTGTGATTGTGTTTTTTGTTGTTGGAAGCAGGTGTGACAGGGAGCGTCAAAAACTTGAGAAAGGCTCTTGAGCTTTTTCAGGAGTGACTGATTCTCTTCAGATCTGAACTGCAGCCTTGGCTTCAGCCCTAGTAGTCCCTTGGCTGTCAGTAGGGTTGACAGTTGGTTTGGTTATTGTATTACTGGACCAAACCTGAGAGAGATAGTGGCATTACTGTAAGGAAAGCTCTCCTGTGGTCATAGAAATATATTATGTTATGAAGAACTGAAATCAAGCTGTTGTTTCTTTATGCTGGTTGCAGTAGCTCTGAAAGCTCTTTCTCCGTCAAAGCCAGTGCTTGTTGTTCATGCATTAATAGTGCTGTTCACTTCAGAAGCTCATTCCAGCTGCTGTTTGCTTTAGTTGCTTCCTGCTGCTGGTGACCTGAAAATTAGGATCTGGGTGGACATCACTGTCCAACCTTACAGAAAACATAGCATTGCACCATCGTGATCTGGCTTTGTTTTGTCTTGCAGAGAAAGTGGTATGACACTGAAAATGAGTATTATCTGCTGCTCTTCACTGTGTCTGTCCGCTGCCTCTTCTGCACTAGCTTCAGCCTGGAGTACTGCTGGCACGGGCCTGCCCAGAAGTCATCCCACTCATTCCTGTGGATGCTGGCATATGTGTTTTATTATCCCACATTCCACAATGGACCCCTTATGAATTTTGATGAATTCAGTAAACAGGTAACTGTTTTTAAGATCACACAGTTAATGGCTTTTTAGTGTATCTGTGCCTTAGCTGACTTGGGTGAAGAACTACTCAAGTGGATCTCTTTTCAGCTGTCAAATCTAGACACAGACCCTGGACTTTGAGGAATAGATTAAAGCATCATAGGTTAATTTTTTTTTCCTCATCTTGCAAGATTTTAATAACAGTCATGAGAAAATGCTAGGTAGTCAATTTCATCCAATTTTCCTTGAAATGCTCTTTTAATGGTGTGTTTCATAATACAGTTTACAGGTAAGCCTGAGTTTGTATTTATTTTTTAGTTACCTACTTGACAAAGGTTGATACTGATGAGACTTTCAAACAGAAGGTGTTCCTAATGTTATTCTGTATCTTTTCTCTGGGGGTGTTGAAGTTTGCTATATGCTAAAGGGAAGGCTGTAGTTAGAAACCAGTCTTGGGTATTTGTGCTTGTATGCCAGCCATGGCATAATACTGAACTTGCATAAGGCTGGTAACTAACACTGAGAATATATTTAGTCAATATATATTGTCAAAATAAGTCTTTATCTAGTGCTTCGATTGAGAGAGGTTGATTAGACTCCAATATTAGAGAAGGTGGAAAGAAAGCTAAATAGTTTTTGAAGGCTGGATGATTAATCTTATCTATCAGACTCTCATCTCTATTTCTTTCTGAAATAAATATTTTTTCCTCAACAAGGTACTCTGGAGAAAAAAAAAGCCTCAAAACCTACAGAGAAGGAATTTTCATTTGTGTGTTTTGACTTCAATAAAAGCATATAGAACTGATTCTGTCATATTTTCCTACTTACTAGTGATTTGGAGGATTTCAATTTTTAGTTATTCATTGGAGATTAAGAATTATTTGGGTGTCTAAAGCTATCTGCTACATAACGTATTTGATATTTTCAAAATTATTAGAATGTGAAGACTGGACAATTAATTGTGAGTGTAGCTTTGGGAATTTGACAATGTCCTGGATATCAACTTCAAGATGCTTTCCTCCCCAAGTTCTTCTACTTTACAGGATGCTTTTTTGTCTGACATCAGATTTATCCCTTCAACCAGGGAGACAGTGACACATATTGGTACATTGTGAGAGTGTTCATAATTTAAGCATGCAGCTGCTGATCTGAATTTTTGTTTTCCTCTCCTTCATCAGGTGGAATAAAGTAACATTTTCAGCAGCAGCTCGCTATTAACTCTGAAATGTCTTTCAGAGTCACAGAAAGCTGCTGGTTTGTATTGCGAATTCCTGAAAATCCCAGTTTCCCCTCATGCTGGTGTGAAAACAGCTGATGATTTACTTGGAACACTTTTCTTCAGACTTTAAGAAGCTGAGCAGCTCCTTTAATGTGAAAGACCTACCTGTCTTACTGAATGTTTTTCCTAGTGCCTTGCAGGCTGCTTTTCAAGCCTGCTTCTACGTGACAGGGGAAAACCTCACATTTCCATGCTTTATTGCTTTCCTTACTTCCTTGCACACTTGAGTAAGAAGTGACATCACCACCTGTGATGTCTATAGCTAACAATATTAGGATAAAGTGGATGAGTGGACATTTCAAACCATAAAACAGCTGATTCTGTTTATATATAGAAGCCTAGGCATTACTTGCTTTTGTTTATATTTGGAAACCATAGTAAATAGACTGAGCTTTATGGAAGTGAAAACTGAGATTCTGGTTGGACCCATGAGTGACAAGTCCTATGCTCATTTGTCTTCAGTAGCCTTGGAAGATGCAAGGCGGAATGTTGTTGTCCTGGGCTGGATGTTGTAGGAAAAATCCACATAGACTTGCATAGAAACGGAGGTAATTTAGTTTTTACCGTTTATTGTTTTGTACCTTCTGAAGTGTGTTAAATTCCACCTATATTCTTGTACCCCTAGCAGAGGGAGATGATTTTTTTCAAGGAATGTTTCAGAAGATGTAAGAGACTCAAAGTTATTTGAGAGCACCTTGGAGACAGCTGGTAGGAAAAATTGTTGAGAGGGGTGAGGGAGTGTCTTCTTGCATAGAAACTGAGCTCACCTGGTATGGCTCAGCAAAGACCACCTGTATTCTTGGTGTGAGGAGGAAAAGGAAGATTGAGAGTAGGATGTCTGTATTTGTGGTAGGTTCTCATTTAGATATGCACAGACCTGTTTGGTTAAAGCCATAAAGAAGATGGAACAAACTGAACAACCGTAATGTGTTTCTTGTTGGTGTTTGCTGAAGTCCATTGTCAGAGCTCGTCCCTGAGCAGAGGATATTGCCTTCACAGGTGAGGCTGGAGAAGGGTTTTGAAGTTTGAAGTGCCTAGCAGTTGATTCAAAGTGCACAATACAAAGTGTGTCTATTGCTGCTGTCAGAAAAGACCACCTGCAGAACCCCTTAACTGAAGCTGACACAAAGATGAGGGCTTCTGCTGAGCACACTGGCAAGTGGAAGTCCTGGAGATGGAGACAGAAACTGCTGTAATACCGATGCTGGCAGTTGGCATCCATTGCCAGGCAAAAATGAGAGACTGACATTTCATTGATGGCCTTGTTGAATTTCTGGGCATAGCAGTTCTAGTCATGGGTTTGAAGACCTGTTGTGCAAATTGCTGCGGTTAAATGGTAGTTTCCAACCTTTTATCTAGCTGGTACAAATGACCTTTCAAAATAAGTGTCCTGCTTTATTTCTAAGTGAGCAGAGCTAACTGGATGTTAGCTGCACTGTGTGCTTGCAATTGTGAGGGGGTTTTGCCTGTGCAGGTGGGTTGGTTGCTTATCTTTTATGTGTATTTTTGGTGACCAGTCAAGAGATTGGAGAAGGAGATGTTGCACACACACAATGATAGGTGCACAGAACATGATTAAATTTTTAGGCAAACCTATGTTTCTGTTGTTTGATCAGATTCTCTTTTACTGTGGAAAGAATGTAAAATAATAGCTTACCAATGTGTTTACTATAGGTAGCAGCACAAGAGTTGGGGGGCATCTTAAGCTTGTCAACTGCAAAACTTGTCTTATCTGGTATTTAACTTGCACTTAACTGCCATTTGTTCAGCATGTCATGTAGGTCTTGCTGACCTTGGCAATGCTACAGGAGAAAAATTAAGAACTGTCCTGAAATAATCCCATGCAGCTGGTAGAAGTTGAAGGTATTTTATGAGCAAGCAGTCATTGTTTCTGTGTGTGGTAGGGCTACTGCGTGGAAAACTTTCTCCTTCGTGGAAAACTTTCTCCTTCGTAGCTCTTGTTTCCTTAAACTTTTTTGATGGTCTCCAGAGGTTGATCAAGTTACAGGAATTAAAAGGAATCTCATGTCTGGATTCTTTTCAGGTTAATGGCACTTGACCTTTTCTACAACAGTTTTTGGTGCAGTGTATGTTCATGTTTGGGCTCTTGCTGATTTCTCCTGCTTATACTGAGATTGAGAATGGAGAGACCAGTCTCCCTCTAGAGTATGTCAGAAATTTTTGAATGGTGTAGTCAAATGGTCCCCATAGTAGTAGCAATAAATAGCAAATAAAATTTAAAAAAAGTTCTCAGGATGAGTATTTGAATAAAACAGTCAGTTATGTGCCATATAACCTCTTTGTATTTCTTCTTCAGATGAGGAGACAAGAAGCCTTCAGTTTGAAGACCAATCTCAGCATCTTAATCATGGGCATAATTCGTATTTTCTTTTGGTGGTGCCTGGCTGAGCTGATGATTCACCTCATGTATATCCACGCTCTCTACAGCAGTCCTCCACCTTTGGAAGCTGCATCATATTGGGCTTTGGGTGAGTGTAGAAACAATAGCAGAAATCTTCCTTCTCCTCCCACTTCAAGTACCCAAGTCTACCTCTTTTATGTCTGTCTTATGAATAGCACATGGTGGTCGGTCACTGTCAGAACGGTGGTCTACAGGCTCGTAATATAACATATAGGTCCCCTAAGAAGCTTCCAGTTGAACTTACTGAACTGGTTCCTAAATTAAAAAAAAATTCAGTGTATTTTCCAATCTGAAGTGTGTGTCTAAAGTTTTTACACTTAAAACAAAGCTTTTCTTTCATTTACAGATCAAGAAGGTGACATGTTAAGAATTAGTGTTTCTCATCCTTTATTGATCTCCTTCAGTGTTTGATGTTTCTAGTTTTTATTTGTGTTGAAAGGTAAAATGGCAGTACTCATGAAATGGAGCAGAGGGAAGGAATTCCAAACAAGGTGGCCTGAAAGTATCAGTCAGTGCTTCTCAGCTGTTTTCCTCCTTGACTTCCTCCTCTTCTGTCCCCTCCCAGCTCCCTAGTATTTCATCAAAATGCCTGACTCTAGGCCTTAAAATTGGGTTCTGAAAAAGCCTTGGTGAATGCTGAATTGAAGGAGATGCCTCTTTCCTGTTGCTTGTTGGTACAGTAATCAATGCACACGCTGGCATGGTCCCGTCAAGCAGCCACTGGAGTTCATGTATGATGAGCAGTGTGTGTTGGAGGGCACTTGTGAATTGGACTCTGGTCAGTAGGGGGCAATGTGTGCCCTCTGTGTATATAGGTATGTGCATCTATATACACACAATATATATTTCAATATATAATTTTTGTATATAAAAAAGGGCAAGAGCAGATAGCAGAAAGTGAGAGGTTTGCCTTCATGGTTCATTTTACACCTCCTCACTCAGTCACTGTTTAGAAAGTGGTTTCTGAATTTTCATCTCCTGTTCTAAATGTCAGTTCATTGATGAATTAAATCTGTTAGATCCTGGTATTGTCTGTATGTCTGACAAAAAGCTTGACACTGGATAAGACAGGCAAGGATACAGAATTAGGGACCAAATATTCCAGTTTTGGTGTTACTGGTGAATTTCTTCCTCTCTTCCAGACTACCAATGTTGATTTCTTTAAAAGAGGGGAAAAAAGTTACTTTTCGGACAATAGCTAAGTAGGCTGTATATTTATTTGATGAAATCAAGTGTTACATCTGATGAATTAAAATGCATTTTGAAGAGGTGATTAGAAAATACCTCAAAGCAACAGGTGATGAAAGCCAGTGTTAAAGCAAATTTGGACTGTAAAGCTGCCTGATTAAAACATGTTCGTTTGAATTGAAGGAAGTTCCCTGTGAACACTCTGCTTCTGAGAGGTGTGTTCAAAGTGTAACCCTACTCATGCTGAGCTTTGTCTTTGTAGTAATGGAAGGAGGTGTTTAAAATATTACAGTAAAAATTAGATTTTTAGGCAGAAGTTTGTAACTTCATAAAATGTTTTCTCTGCGGCTTTCATCACAATGATTATACAGGTCTCCTTAGACTCAAACCAGACAGACCACTGCTGTGACTTGCTTTAGGGAGCCACTGGTATATGTGTAAGGGTGCTGGTAATATTTTTCTGTCAATCCTTACTGGATCCTTACTGATCATACCATGCTTTTACGCCAGTTCTTGTGCAGAGCCAAATACTCCCCTCTGTTATTTCACATTCTGTTATTAAAACCAATTACATCAGCTAACAGATTCATGAGACCAAGGAAGCAGCTTGCTGTTGAGTTAAAAGAATTAAGTACCTGGTATATTAGCTTTTCTGCACTGCTGGGGTTTTGTCTCCCCCATTTTGTTTCCTATTTAACTACAGCAGCTTCAAAGCAGCCCAGAGCATCTACTTACATTGTGATGCCTGGCTAGCCTGATAGCCTAGTAAGTTTAGGGGAAAGGCTGTGAGGCTGTTTTGCAATCATCTCTCATTAGGGAGATTATAACTGCTCCTCCATTTTTCTTCTGGGATATCTTTGAATGATTGCAGTAAATGCCAGCAGTGCAGGTAAGGACTACAGTGCTATGAAATTCTGCTCTTGGCATCTTAAGGGTAATGATGGTGGTCAGTCCACACCTCAGAAGTGTGAAACTACACTGTATTCTGCATCATTTCGTGTGGTGTTCCTGTGAGGTGAGACTGCAAAGAAATAAAAAAAAAAAACCAAACCCTGCCTAAGTTGCAGTGCTTGTTTAAAAATGCCAGTGTACAACATTGTCATTTATGGCTGCGCAAAGCAGAAATGCTAAAGTTACCTAATGTAACATTATTGAGTGCACACAGGTATAAACTTAAGAAAAAATAGTACCTGGGAGAATGTTACCCAGCAGTAAGAAGAGTATTTTCTCTACTGTGGAAGGAATTAGGCAAATGAGTTTCTAGAAGTAACAATATACAAAATAGTGCATGTATGGTTCTGATGCCTGTGTATTCAGCTGTAGCAAAGGTGCAAGCTGTCCTCAGTGTTACTGTTTGCATGCATTAGCTACCATTAATCCATTTTGTGAATTGTATGGCTGTGTTTTAAACTTTTTAAATTTTTTAACTCGTGTCCTTTTGCAACTAAACCAAAGATCCTCTTAGGTCAAATGTTCAAGAAGTTATTTTTTCTATGCCATTTACAAAACAGCATCTGCATTACTGAAACAGTATTCTTGCCTATGAGGTTGTTACCTTATTCCTTTCAATTCATTTGCAAATACCTAGTTCTGTGTATTCTCCTACTCTTCTGAATGTGAGCATGTCAAATTGTGGAGTTTCTTTCCTTCTAGAGGAAGCCACCTTCTGTCCCAGATAACCGAGCTGGGCTGTATGTTTCTTGTGGCACGTGTTACCATAGTGTCTTAAAGGCTCAGAGGGCACTGCAGCCTTGCTTCACCCTTTGCTTGTTGTATATCATACAGTCTCTTTATTGTCTCTGTAATCTGGGTAGGTGAAGCCTGTGTCTTGAATAAACAATGATGTGGCACATCCTTTCTTGCATTATTGTTGTACTATGGATGGAAGAACTGCTGTAGTTGAAGTATCTGTGCAATCTCCTTAATTGCTGTTATATGCAGGTTATATTTGTAACTGGCAAGTTTCAAGGTCATTAACTGGGTGATAAGAGCGTTGGGAATTGTGAGCAGAAAACTAATGACAGTGTATGTGTAGTTCATGTAAAGGCAGGACCTTCAGTTCTCTCCTGGTCACCCCTGTTTTCCTGGATTACTCCTCTCCCTGTGTTTCATAACTTCTGCCTGGCGGCCACCAGTAAAGGCAGTTTATGTTCCTGCCCTGTGGATCAATGAGCTATGGAAGTACATAGTCAGCAGCCTGCTCCAAGAGACAGCAGGTTGCGTCCTCTGTGCATCAGTCCTTTAATGAGTAGACAGTGTCTTGTTGCATTATGGCTCCTGGATTTTGGGCAGTTCAAATGAAAAATGGTTGGAGTCCTAGCTGGAGGGTCCTCTGAAGAACAGCATCTTTCTTAAAACTCTTCATATTATTTAGAAGAACTTCTCTACTGAATGAGAAGATGGGCATTCTTTATTTAAGCTCTTCAACTACACAGTTAAAAAAAAAGTCAATAGTTTAATTCATTTTTTCCATTTTTTCCATGTTGAACATTTTTAATTGGATTTCTGTCCATGATGTGAGGAAAAGCTAGTTGCATCCACATCTTTCATGGACTAAATACAATAAGAATCTATTATGGATCTGATTTCAGTGTATCCCCTCCCCTGCTCAATACTACAAACCCCATGTGCCACATAGATATCAGAATTTCTCCTGCCACATATTCCTCCTCACATTTAAATTGTTTCCTTTAGCATTCTACACATACTTCTTTAAACTTGCATGCTTATATCATAGCACACTGTGGCCCTGGAGACAAATGCCTCGTGCACTAACAAAAAGCTGTATCGTATGGGTCTGAAGAAAGTGTAATTTCATGCTGTGAGTACACAGTTCTATTCTGTTTCCTTGGTGGCCTGTGTTTGGTAGCAAAAATAACCTCTAAGAGGAAATGCCAGTCTCCGGTATGGAGGAAGAGGAGGTGGTGAGAGCTAGCTTTGGGTAGAGGTGCTTTTAGATATCCACATATTAACTCTTTTGGGTAACTTCAGGTATAAATTATTTCCAGTCATTGACCAGAGCTCCAGCCCCCACAGAAACTTTATTCTCTGTATGGGGCAGTGGGCATTTCAGTTTCACAAAAAAAACCAAAAAAAAGCCAAACCAAAACAAAAAACTAATCTTGACTCTGAATCCTTTTGAATTAATTTGTCCTGGGGAAAAGATAGCATTTTTCCAATACTTTTTCCCTTAGCTATGTTTTTAATATACACTTGCTATATCTTGTTCCCAATTTAAGATAATGCTCGTGTGTGTTCTTTTTAAGCTTTAAATTGAACACTAGAGAACAAATTGTGTGATATTGTTAATGAATTTGAGAAATTTAGCATTGATCTTGTATTTCTTTTTTTTTATTATTTCATGTTTTTAAGTCAGGTGAAGCAGTGTACTTCTGGCTGCTTTGTGCTCTAATGGAGCAAATGAAAAGCAGCTGGAATGTCTCAGGTTTGCAAGAAGGTTTAAAGCCTGTGCCTGTTGCCAGAGCAGCCCAGAAGTTGTGTGGCTGTGCATCTTGCCCTTAGTTTTCCATGTGTGGCCAGGACTCTCACAGCTGGGATGAGTTGAAGACTAATGAGAACTTCTACATATTTTGATAGGGACCTTCACATTGCTGGTATTGTGAGCCTTAGGATTGCCACACACAGAGCAGCTAGTGTGTGCCAGGTAATGATAAGGGATGGGGTGTCTGTGATTGTTTAAGACACCACTGCTATTGAGCTGTTCACTAGTTAACTGTATGACAAATTAGATGTATGTTATTGGAAATGGTGAAAATGTTATTTTGTTTTTCTGAAACTCAAGTATTATAACTTTGTATCTGGGAACTCAGAATCTTTCATTATTGTATTTAAAATCAAATGTATTGATTTTCAGATCTGAGAGGGGTAGTCTGTGTCTCTGAATCTGTCTTTCCATCATGCACAGACAAATGGTTTTGAATTTTACCAGACAGCTGTGATCTTCATAATCGGTTTGTGTGGGTATCAGCACTCAGCTCTCCAATGAAATTTGTCAGAAAAAAAATGAGAAACTGAATGAGATGGGAATTAAAGCAGAAAGTTGGCTGTATAGATGATTTAGCAGTAATCTAATGTGTAGCTAATTGGCTAGTATCCAAATTGTGCTTCTGATTGTTTGCTTTCCTCTGGGGAAGAATCTTGTTGAACACTACATGACTGCTTCCCTGAAGGACAATACCATAAGCTTCATGTCTAGGTATTTAGTTATAACATCAATTTTTATCTGCTACGGCACAACTGTTTCTTACATCATGGATGTGGATCATAATATTCAAACTAAAAATGCTGGATTCTAGCAGCAAAATGCTGGCCATGTCTAGGCCAGCAGGAGTTTTGCAATTTATGTTATTTGTGCCAGAATTTCACCCTAGGTTGTTATATAGTAGGTGAATTTTTAATGTTTAACTTGTGGTTGTCATCTATAGTATACTCATTATTCATCAGAATGCAAAAGGAATGTTTTGCCAAAAAAAAAAAAAAAGGCAGATTATTTAGATATTCATGGACTGCTGCAGTCAGATTGAAAACTTTGTCTCCAAGTAAGGTCTACTGGAAGGTTTTAAAATTACATTAAATATCTAAAGTACACCAGTCAAATCACAAGTTAGTATCAGTGAGGTAAAGCTAAACACTGGAAAGGAAAGAGACTTAACAATTGCATTTTTTATGTTATTCTTCCAAATTGTAATAATTTTGCATTCCCTCCTTTGGGATTAGATTTTACTTATGTCAACTGTGAGTCAGATGGAAAAGTTCACTGAAGTCAGTGGAACTTTTAGGAGTGAAATCTCACCAGTTTATGTAAAGGTGTTGGCCTCTGCTTTTTACTGAATTTTTTCTTATGATTACGCCAAATGCCTTTTTATTCAGCAGTAAACATTTAGAATATTAATTTTTTGTTATGATTATGTCAAATGCCTTTTTATTCAGCAGCAAACATTTAGAATATTAGTATGAATCGTCTGGCTTTATAATGTGTTCTAAGATTGTTACACTCATGAGTAATAACTCTGAGAATACCCAGTATGATTTTTCATCTCTCACCTGTGCAAGATGCTGCATTTTGTGCCATACCCTGGGGTTAAACTGTGAGCAAACTGACAAAATTGCTCCTATGGAAATTGGGCACCTAAAGTACCTTAAGGAGGCCTTTGTCCTGTGGGTTTAAAAACTGAAATGTGCTTTAAGCATTATGCCAAGTGAAGTTCCAGTCTTGTACACCTTGGCTGCAGCAGGAGGTGTTTTGAGGGACACAATCTGACAGTACATGAGATGTTTGTGGAGCTGTCAAGATAAGCTGGAAGGATAACCATTATTTATACCTATTCTGGAGGAACAAGTGAGGAGTGGTTGATTGGGTTTTTTCGCGAAGGTAGAATTTATCGTCCCTGTGGCAAATGTTTATTGCTTGTATCAGTATGCTCTGATTTTTAGTTAACATAAGTCAGTATTTATTTGTTTTTCATAGCAGTCAGTACCCATGGTCCAAAGATTTTTGGAAGTGGAACTACAGATACTTACTTATGCCTTCATATTGGAATTACGGTACTGTTTTGGGTGTGTGTGCCTCAAGTCATAGTTGCATGTGCCTGTGTCCTATAGCTGTTCCAAAAGTAGGTATTGTATATCCCATCAACTGATGACGCTTGCTTTAGTTCTTTGAATAATGGCTCTTTGGAAATAATCAGTATTAATGGGTTTTAAAAGTATTTCAGGACTTGTTTAAGGTGTGGTGTGTTTTTTTTTTTCTTTTAGGTGGACTGGCTTTAGCTCAAGTACTATTTTTTTATGTGAAATATTTGGTTCTGTATGGTGTTCCTGCCCTGCTCCTTCAAATGGATGGACTCAAACCTCCAGCTCTGCCTTGCTGTGTGAGCCTGATGCACAGTTTCACAAAAATGTGGAGGTTAGTCATTATTGCTTTTCAGACAAGCAATACTGATTTTGTTACTGACGTATAGCAGTCAGTGTATAAGAACGTGTGTGTGTGTGTGTGTTCATGGTCACGTGTTTGCTTGCCTGTCCTTGTGCTTTTTCTCTCACCCCCACTTTCTAAATGAACTTCAATTTGATGATTACTTTTTTCACACTACAGAGGGTAGGGGCCAGCATACCTTTCAGCATTTTCATCCTCTTAATTATTAGAATTAGACTCAGCCTTCTTAGCTTAACTAACATAGCAATTTTTTTCCTGATATCTATTAAGTGGTTTGTTTTTCAGTCTTGGTCTATAGCCCATATTTCAGCTAGATATTCTTCCAGAGAAGGAAAAGAAATGCTTGATTTTAATCACTCAGTGAGAAAAGCTGTGGTTGCAATGCTTCAGTAGGTAGAGTCATCCAGTAGAGAGTCTTCAACATACTAAAAATCATATGAAAAATGGTAATTGTTTGTAATGTAGGATGAATTTCTGGATCCCCTTGGCTTTTAAAGAGCTTCAGCACAATGTTTCATGTAAGTATTGGTTTTGAACCTTACAGTTGCTTTAAATCAGTATTTGCTGAAGCATTTTCCCTGAAAACTGTCTCCCAGTTGGATTCTGCTTGCTCTTTAGACTATGTGTAACAGTGGATTCAATTCTCACAGAATCACAGAATGTTAGAGATTGGAAGGGACCTCGAAAGATCATCTAGTCCAATCCCCCTGCCGGAGCAGGAACACCTAGATCAGATCACACAGGAACGCATCCAGGCGGGCTTTGAATGTCTCCAGAGAAGGAGACTCCACAACCTCTCTGGGCAGCCTGTTCCAGTGCTCTGTCACCCTCACCGTGAAGAAGTTTTTTCTCATATTCAAGTGGAACCTCCTATGTTCCAGCTTGAACCCATTGCCCCTTGTCCTATCACTGGGTGTCACAGAGAAGAGCCTGGCTCCATCCTCCTGACACTCGCCCTTCACGTATTTATAAACATTCATTAGGTCACCCCTCAGTCTCCTCTTTTCCAAGCTTGTTTTCCTCTCGCTATCTCTAGTTCCTCCAGTCTGTGGGATGCTGTGCCCCAGACTTCTAGAAACATCACCTAAAATGATTTAGACTTCTCATCTTTTTAGTGCAGAGCTTTCTCTTGTGTTGTGTTAGTGCAGAGCCTAGTGCAGTGGTGATTACCCTGTTTGGTCTCTGACTGCTTTGCAATATGAATAAAGCTCTTTCATTTTAATCGTAAAAACAGAGGGACTGCTATTATCAGAGCTTTATTGGATGAGATTTTAATTTTGTTTTCAGTTGAAGTTAGTTGTAGCAAGAAGTCTTTATAGTTCATAATAGTTGGCAACTGTAGATATTGTAGTATTCAAAGAAATGCAGCAGAAATAGAGTGCAGAAAACAGATGAACTGTTAAAAATTATTTGAGCTACTAGCAAATGCCTTGGTTTAAATTCTCTTTCAGAGTTTGAGCTGAACTTATGACCTACAGAGTTAATACAGAAATCTGGTTTTTACCAGGCACTCTGAGATCTGCATCTTTTGCCCTGCTGGCCCTTGCAAGCAGAGTTGCAAACAGCAGCATTTTTTTTCCTCACCTCACAGTTATTATTCCAGGAAATCTGTGTATTGCTCTGGAGGTGCCAAATGAAACTGAACTTCAGCACAGACACTGCTGTGCCAGGTAGTTGTAACAGACTGTGAACAGGTACTCTGTGTCTGCAAAGGTGTGTGGTGTATCACAGTAAAAAGTATTCATAACACTTATAAGCAAATTCAAACTGTACCTAAGCAGAAAGGGTATTTTTTCACAGAAGGGAAAAAGTCAACTGCTGATATTTAGCATTTGCATAAGTATTTCATTCATATATATATATATATATATGTATATCAAGCATTCTCTACCAGAAAGAATAAAATATTATGTAATAGGTGGGATTTATTTGGTTGGTTTGAGGTTGAAAAAATCAGTTCATGTACAGCTGACTTGATTTCTTGCTCTCAAAGCCATGTGGATAGTAGAATTTACTATGGCTGCTAGTGAACTATAGGTCATTCTCAATTATCAAAGAAATCTTGTGTCACTTGCTCTCTGAATTCCTGAGTTATGATGTCCTTATGCCTTTACAGTTAAACTCTTCAATCAGTACTGTCCAAAGGCTTTGCAGTCTTTTTGTGTGTTTCCGTATATTATATGGGAACGTCAGTATTAGAAGTTGGGGATAACCTTTGTTTCTAAACTGTATGACTCTTTTAACAGGACAGGAAGCATGGAAATCACAGGTTTAGCATAAAAGCTAGCAACCAATGGTGAAAGTAAATAGCTTGGGTTGTGAAGCCTTATGAACAGTGAACACTGTGTTTCCTTAAAGTGCTAAATACTTTTTTGTAGTTTGTGAATACATGCACTTTTAAGTGAACGTTCCTAACACCTTTATCAGAGTGGGTCGAATTTAAATGTTAGTAACACAGTGCCTAGTTTTTAAGCTGGTGAAGAGATTTGTAGCAGACTCTGTTCTCATAAAGTAGTAGCCTGGTAAAGCTTATTAAAAGCTCCTGGGGCTGGGTTGGGAAATGGGGTGGGGTGGAATGATCCAGATGACATGGAGTTTCCTCCTGGCTGGCATCAGGGAGGCTGCTTGGAAAAAAAGTGCTTGTGAGTGCTTGGCTTGCTCTTACCCTTCACGCTGCTGTCTGCTTTAGGGTACTCTCAGAAGCAGGGTATTATGCTAGCTAGGTTTTCAGAAGACCCTGTATTGCTATTTTTATGTCTCAAAGCTATTAGCAGCGCAGATTTTGAAGGGAAGAAGGTAGCCTGATGAGAAAGACACCATGAATGTCACAATGTAAGGAATGCAAATATGCCATTAAGGAGTCTTCCACCACCACCTGGTGTCCTTTGAGCATAACAACAAAGCTTTTGATCTGATACATCCAGACCAGTGTCACTTATAATCAGTACATGCTGACATAATTCACTATGTGATACAGCAGGTGAAAATCTTTCAATCAGGAAGGTAAGAAAGATACCAGAGTGTGTCTAAAATTTCTCTAGAGCTGAAAGGCAGAGCAGGTGTTAGAAAAACAAATCAGGTACTCTGCCTCCGTATTTATGGTACTAAACAATAAACCAAATTCTGTCCATTCAAACTGAAAAATAAAAGGCTTTAATTAAAAAGGAGCTATCAACTTTATAGTAGATTCTGCCTAATTTGCATTTTATTAAATCAGGACAATCTCTTCAGTCAAAAAAATTAGGATTCTTGTTACTATCTCAAGACAAATACAGGTGTTGAATGTGTTACTGTGGTTTCATTTTGCTAGGATATCATCTTGCTAAATATGCAGCTGCATAGCTAATAAATGCATGGTAAATTTGTTAGTATTCAAAAGCTTGATTATAGCTGTGAAAAGGAGTTTCTGAGCTGCTGTTTTCCAGATAGGGCAGCAGTTGAGTGGCACAGCAACTTAGTTTTTAATATCTGCTTTATCTGAAGTCATGAGGAATTAAAACTTGTTTTTTGTTACCAAGGTTAAAAACAAGGTAATGAGTTGTGTGAGAGCAACCAGTGTTGGAAACTTGCAAGTGCTGTTAAAGAATTGGTCAAGTCTGATGTCTGCCATACAGCTGCTCAGGTGGGGGGGGTGGATTGTGTAGTGCAGCTAGAAAAAGTGCTACTGCTGAAACTTGCAAATCGGTTGAATATGGAAAAACATCCTGCTGGAGAAGTAAGGGTGTGGAAACTACAGAAACAATAGATAGTACATAACTAAATCCTATATCGATTTTCACATATCTGTAAATTCCTTTGACAATGTATTCCGCAAACAAACTTGTCAGTTTGTAAATTAGGACAACGTTTAGCACAGATGCTGTTCATGAAAAAAAAAATCATGCTTCTAGTTTTATGTTTCCATACTATGTTACTGAGTGTGGTGAGCGCTCTTCTGTGAAGATGTTGGACACATTGATCAGATGTGTTTAGACACACTGTGGGAAGAGCATGACATAAGAAATGAGTTATCTCTGGTCATAGACTGATATGAAATGTGTAGAAGCACAACTCCTCTTCTCTGCCTTTCTGCCTTAGATTTTGCACATTCCCAAGTATCTTATCCCAAAATAATTTGGGACAAGTGTGTTGGGGACAAATTGTGCTAAAACTTTACACGTGTTTAATGTTGGTTAGCCTCAGCAAGGGTAGAAGTTCTTCAGGAAGGCAGTAAGAAGTAGTATTTGAAAGGTAGATTTCACAGGAAACAAAATTTCATCCAGAATTAAAAAAAAAAAAAAGGAGTTGAAGAAATGCTGCCAGATAAAAATAAAATAATGCAATGATGAAGAAAGATCTGTCCATTTTCAACTACTATGCTGCAAGTTCTAGATTCCACTTTGTATTTGACACCCTGATTCTTGACCAGACAGGAGCCTGACATAAGTCAGCCCCTCATTTTCTTGCATGCTAGTGGCCAGACTAGGAGGGCTGTATTTTGCATGTACAGACACACCTGCCCGCTTTTATGTGAACACATATTAAGTTAATCCCACAGATGTTTTGGTGACATTGAAGAATGGCATCTGGGTTATGATTTGAAAGAAATTGTCTGCAATTCAGTCTGCTTTACTTGCCTCGTTAGTGCGAAAGCATTGCTTGCCTTATATGAGAAAAGTGGTCTATATGCAAGGTCTCAGTGAATTGCTCCAAATTATGGATTAGAATTTTGTTGTAGGCTAGTCACATTCTTGGCTATAACCATGCCACAGAAAATGGATCTACAAATGAAAATATAATCTTATCTGCATCTGTTTCTTCCTCATCATGATACTTTTTGTCTGCCTTCACTGTTCTTGAAACCTTCCCCTTCTGGAAACAGTTCAGTCCTTTCTGCCTATCAGAAAAGACTGTACAGGATATTTTCCCTTCCTTTCAATTTATTTTCTTGGAAAAGACAGTCTGCTACTGATGTTATGTGTGAGTACAAGCAAAAGAGGCCACTTTGAACATCAATTTTGGAATGATAAATAGCAAGTAAAAACTTCCCATCTCTTATTTCTGTCTTTAGATGTGTTTACATCTAATTGCCTATACTTAGTTTGTGGTTAGGAATGGAATAGATTTTTAAACAAGGAAAATGGATTTTCTGACATTTGGGAAAAAAAGTAATTTCACCTGTGCTTCTCATGGTCTCAGCTGAGTTTATCATATACTTCCCTTCTTTGGGCTTCTCATTTTTGTATTGGAGTAAATAATTTGGGGAGTTATCAAGAGGAATAAGCTGCTGAAAGGCTTTGTGTTATAACATTTAGGAAATGTAAATAAGATCAGAAATGGTGTTTCTGCCAGTGCTTGACTTGGGAAGCTTGCCTCCTTAGATTGCTAAATAGCCCATGTCTGGTACAAGTTAACACAAACATAGTTGTCCGGCTGTAACTGTGCTACAGTCACGTGTAGCTGGGATGACAGCCCCACCTCTGGGCACAGAGAAAAGGTGCCTTTACAAGTTTAGGGGCTTGTACTGGGGCAAACTCCTGTGGGAGGCTCTTGCTTTCTGTTTGAGTATTGTAATACTCTTCAGCTGTGGTGTTTCTGGATAAGGTGACAGGTGGTCTAAAACTTGAGATAGCAGATCTTCTTACTGAATTTCTCCTTCCTATGAATTTAGTTCTCTGATTATATGCTAGTAATAACAGCAAATTACTGTTGTGTAACTTGTCACTTGGCGGTAATTGTAGGGGAAAAAGGAAGGATGCTAAACGATGGGTCATCAATGCCTTTCCCTGGCAGGTATCCTCAGTAGACAGTTAAATTACAAATCCTTGAAAAATTTGCATGAGGGAAGGAGAGGCAGGCAGTGAAAAAGAACTCCATGGCAGTGTGAAGAAGAGATTCAGCATGAATTGCCCAGAGCCTGGGAGAAACTGTGGCTCAGACCTGCTGCCTGCCTTGCTGTAGAAGGGGTTGCAGTGGCAGAAACAGCTGCTTCCCAGAGCTGCAGGAGGACCTTCACTGGGATTCTGCACTCTGGGGATCAGAGCAGGGATGCTGGGCCAAGCCTACTTGTGGTACAAACAGAGAATCTCATTTTAAGTGCTATAAATGGCCTAACAGTTAGCTTCAAGAGGATAAAGTATTTTGTATTTGTTTTGTATCTATCCTGTAGTTCTGGACAGCTATGTTTTAAATGGTCTCTACTCCATGCCTCTGATGGGACTTGGGACTTACCCAGTGGCTGGAACTGAGAGACAAGAAAAGAAAGGACAGGCTTATGGACTTTCCCAGTGGCTGGAACTGAGAGACAAGAAAAGAAAGGACAGGCTTATGCATATTTCCCTTTTCTCTGGAGATCAGAATCGTAGAATCACAGAATGGTTTGGGTTGGAAGAGACCTTACAGATCATCCAGTTCCAAGCCCCTGCCTTGGGCAGGGACACCTCCCACTAGCCAAGGTTGCTCAAAGCCTCATCTGGCCTGGCCTTGAACACCTCCAGGGATGGGGCATTACAAGTGTCACTTCTAGTATACTTCCAGCCTTTGACATTTTCAAATAAAAAGTTGTCCAGTGTGTTTTAGGCAGTGTATAAGGTAAGACAAAAATGTCTCTTAACAATCTAGCTTCTCTCGAGTTTTAATCTTAGAAAATGTTAGCATTGTAGCATTTCTTTTTAAAAAAATCAAAAGGCATCTTTTCCACACCCTATATTTTTAGAGAAGATCTCTTAAATATGAAAAATATGATTATTTAAAAAGATTGTTGGATTAAGCAGAATTAACACCCACAGTGTTGAAATGGCTTGGTGCTCATGAGCAGGGGGAAGCTGTATTGAAATCTTAAGAAGAAATCAATATTGCCAAAGTGTGTGGAATTCCAAATTCATCAATGCCCATGAGCCGTGTTAAGCTTTCTTTTGCAAATGTTAATACCCTGAAGTCGTAAGATCTTGTTTGTGTGTCCTATCTGGACAAGTACACTGAATTGGATCCCAAACTGTTAGTAAAAGTAACATGCATAAGAGCAGTTTTGTCATGGAAAGCTTATGTTTGCATGTGTTTCTGGATGATGTGCTTTAAAAAGCATAAAAAATTATTTTTCATTCTTGAAGATTTTTACGTGATCTTTGAAGATGCTGGAAAGGAAAGGGTTCTTTTTTTTCTTCTGTTGGTGCGTAAGGACAAGGAGTGAGCGTAAGGCAGGTCTTGCTGTGTGTCCCTCCCACCTACAACTCCTGTGGTACTTCTAAGCTTGCTCCTGTGTGAAATACACAGCTAATGTGCAGAGCAACAGCTGGAGTCAGGATACCCTCTTGAAGAGGAGAGCTCTCCTTAGAAAGGCTATGGAGTTATACGTAATCTTTAAACATTACACCTGTTTGCTAGTATTGAAATACTTAAGCTGCTTGCCCAAAAGTTGGGCATTTAACTGCAAAATTAGTATGCATTTTTTAGTAGTGGAGTAACTTGTTTCTAAGGTGAGAAATAATGCTTTTCCTTGTATTTTTCATTAACTGTTGTGAGTATTGATCTATGACACAGTAGTTTTAGTTAGTGTCACCTGAATATATGAAAGATGCTTTAGTTCTGGAGTGGTTAGTCATTCTCTCACTGATAGAGACAAAGATTTAACTGCTTTTGATGCCAGCCAAATTAGTGTGTGCTACAGGTCTTATCTACTGTACAGCTCAATTTGCTGATTATATTAAGGCTTTAAAAGGCTCCTTGAATCACATGAGTAGAGGGAAAAAAAAATCTATTATGTCTCTTCGGAGTGTAAAAAGAGGCAATAATGAATCATACTAATCCTTCTTGGGTCTAAATTGCATAACTACTGGAAATCTATTTGTGTAGTGACTGCTCTGTTACTTTAAGTTGAACTTGCTGGGCTTTTTTACCAAACAAGCTAAGCCCACTTACTGCTGATCACCTGTGGAGCCCATTCTTCACAGTACTTGACATGAGCTCTGCATAGATGCAAACTATTGCTGCTGCTCACATTTGGCAAACAGCACTCTGCCTGCTTACAACCACTGTAGAAAATGAGTGATGACTTCTAATAAACTTTTCTGTTTGTGGTAAGGATAGGGATCCCATAGTAATTGGACAATCATGCTGCATTGCAAGTGTCTTACCTAAGGAAAACTGAAAAGGAGAACTTACCCTATGGGAGTTTGCCACTAATGGGCATTAGGTTTCATCCACTCTTCATCAGCTACCACAGGCTTTTGAAGAATCAGGGAAGGTATAAAATTAAAGTAATATTTCTTCTGAAGGGTTCTAGGAGAGATTAAAGAATACAAATGAGTTTTGCTGTTTCTGTGGAAGTGTCTGCTGGACTGTATCACCAAGATCCAATGTGAGGGATACCTGGGAAACAGAATTAATTTCTTGTCTTAAAGCCTCCTAAGGAGGCTAATCTTGCATTAACACTGGCAATGACTGTTGCCTGCTTAAAGTTCTGCTTGTCTCTCTGTCCAGGAGATTGCAAGGGTGGGGGGAATTTGCTGCCTAGAGTCATTAAAACTTCCCTTGGGCTTTCTGATACAATACAAGTTGTGTGTTTAAATTGAAATGAAACAACAAAACATATTAGATTGTGGATCAAATTTGTAGGCTGGAGGCTACTAGCAGTTTGTGAAGTCTTTTTATGTGGTCCACAAAAGAACTTTCTCCTTGGGGCCATCTTACTGTAGTTAATTTTTGCTATGCAGGTCTCCAGCCTGAGCTCCCAGCTAATAACTGAAACTCCACAGATGAAGCTTTGGGACTCTTACTGATATTTTCTACTCAGAGGTGGAGGTGTCAGTAACAAAATGTACACCAGATTTGGACTGTATCCGGCATTATACAGGCTGTCGAGAATCAGTCCAGGTGTTTCTGCTTCTGTTGAAATCACTGAGGATTTTGCTGCTGATTTTGACTGGGTCAGGATTTCATTGTGGATTCCCACTATTCTTATAGGTACGGGAAGCCCTAGCTTCTCCCTGTGATGCTACACAGGAAATACTTTGCAAATACAGTGTTTAGGGTTTGCTCTGTTCAACCTTAATCACATTTACAAAATACTATTTTGTGAAGTAATGTGAATCTTTATGCAATGGCCATATGTGGTGCTGAAAAGCTGTACAGCGCTGGGCAGGAGCTCTGAATGGAGGCATCCAGCACAGGCTGAATGTGGTGGTAACTTTGGTTATTCTAATAATGGAAGAAAGCAAAAGGCAACTTCATACTGCTGAATCATGCCAGGAAGAAAGAGAACAGAAATGCTAAGTGTTTTTTCTAAGCATGAAGTGTTAAAATTCCAGTGTGTCCTTAAGCAAGTTTCAGAGAATATGATAAAGATATCTTCATGTATATACAAGTCCTGCTTATTATTACTGTAACAAGAAATTGCTTGTCGAAGACATGATATAAAAGTGTTTTGACAGTCTTAATTTTTTTTCTTTCAAACAGTGGTTTTCTTTTTTTACTTAGTTGTATTTTTACATTGAGATGAAAGAAAGCTACTACTACTAGTTTGCTGCATTGTAGATAGTTAAAACTTAAAGCTTGCAAACAAGATAGTCCATTGCAGCTTGAGATGTAGGCTAAAGCAGGTTCTTAAGGTCTTGATGTTTAAAAGAACATTGAATTAACTTAAACAGGAATTTTGTCGTTGGGTTGAGCCAGGGTTTGTTTTACTGTACGTTGCATGGTAAGAAACCATGGTTGTTCATGGTTTTTGAATAGGAAATGATAGGGTTTGTTATTGTTTGCCTTGAAAGAATTCCAAAAGAGCTGCATGCATATATATATATGTATTTGTTCCTGATTTCAATATCTTGTCTGTGTAAAATCCGTATATGGGTGGAATTTGCCAAGTGTCTTGCACTAATTGAAAGGTGAAGTGAAAAAGGAGAGCTCCAGGAATGTACTTGTATGTGACAAAGTAGTTCCCAGAAAATATTGCAATGTGACTTTCAAGGCTCTGTCCAAAAGTATGTTCCATAGTTTGGGTAATAGATAATTCAAAATGGGTTGTTGTATTGGTTTGCATCTCATTTTTTATCATGCATCTTCCCATCTTAATTTTAAAAACTAACAACACTAAACAGTCTGAGCTTTTTAGATGGATATTTTCAGTTTGTTTGCAATATTTTTACTGTAAAATATATTGTGACAATTTAATTGTTGTTTTTTCTATTTGAAGGTCTGCATCTGCTTTCTAAATAGTGTATCCTAGCATGGCAGCAGTTATATTATTTAGGAAGAAGTGTGCTGTCACTGAAGAGACAAGTGTTGCTATGAAGGTGTAGGCTTCAAGTGAACTTGCAGAAAACAATGTCTAAATCCATGCAAGCTATAGGCAGACAAAAGAGTCTTTTAAAAATATGGATGGCTGTCCTAGATCTTTAATATTGAAGATGAATCAATTGGTAGCAGTCACTGCTTGAAATATACTTAATCTATGTGGTGGGCTTACCCCACCTCCAGGGGATTTGCTTTAACAAAGTTTTATAGGTCACTGAGACATTAAATAATAGAACTTAGCAAAGTCTATACGCAGGTTTTTTATCTGCTTTCCCTGTAGTAATCTTATTCTTCAGACTTATGTTGCACACTCATAATTCTTTGTAATTTGGGAGCTTTCATCTTTGAGGGCTTGCCAGCTTGGGAGGTTGCCACAGGCAGTGTTGGAAGAAAGATGAGCAGAAACAGGAGGATAAGAAAAAGTAGTTTAGAACTGCTAAATGATGGGGCATCCATTAGGGGAATTCTCTCATTTACATGGTCTTCTGGGCATGCCTGCTGTAGACATCGTTTGAGAAGGAGGGACAATGAAGCAATTTAAGAGCATTGTGCTAGTGAAAGCAGCTGTCTTTCAATGACCTCTCAGTCTCCAGTGAAAGATACCTTGGTGTGGAGATACCTAGTCAGCAGCTCACCAGCAAAATGACAGATTTATTTGCAAAGGCTGCTAACGGAAGTGCTGCTCTTGCAAACACTGTTCTCTGCTATCTGTGGATATGTGAATGAGTTAGACTCCCTGATGTCAAGTTTAGCCACATTTGTAGAAGGAAGGGCCATGAACTGTTGCTGGAACACTGCAGAAACTCCAATGCTTCTTTTAAGAGGTGGTGAATACCCACAGGGTAGACAGTACTGAAGATAGAAAAAAATAACCAACTTGTTGGATTTTATCGCCACCATAAATTGCAACTAGTCAACTGATTTGAAGAGATTTAAGTGCAATTGTATTGTTTACTTCAACAAAATGTGGGGTGGTGCTGCTGCTTGAAGTACTTTCCTGCTTCTAGAAGTTACTGTTCCATTCTGTGTTCAAAAGTATTTATGTTCCAGTGGTAACTTGACTGTTTTTAAGGTGCCTGGGATATTTCTGTCTATAGTGCAATACTGTCTCTGGGCACACAGTATCACACTTACCTATCTCCATCTACTGATTTTCAACTTTTCACAAATGGCAAACTATCCACCTACATCTGCTCCCATGAAGGTTGGGCCCAAAATTAGAATCATGCCACTATCTGCTTTTGAGAGTGGCGATGTACTGTTTGTTTGCAGTGGGCATCTTTGCTGAAGAGCATCGTTAGCCAAATGCTTCCCAGATTACGCTACATGTTGCATGATTTGTTGTACTTTGTTTCCAGGAATAGCATGCAGCCCAGCAGTCCTGGGGAGGAACTGAGAAAACAGAGCTGTGCTGGTTTATCTTCAGCACATGGTTTAAAAATATCGATAGACAAAAGCAGGGTTTGGCAACTGGAATTACTGCAATTAGTTTCATAAAAAATGGTGCCACTAATGAGCTTAACTTTAAATTGATTCATGTGATCCTGATACGTCCTTGGCACTTACAGGGCTTTTAATGCTGTAAATCATTGGGAACAAGGTCTCACAGTCAAACCTTTTTGTGAGATAGGGGTCTTTTAGCCATCATACTGGAATTGTGAACTGTATTCCCTAACACGGGTGTAAGAGTCGGTTAGAAAATCAGCATTGTCTCAACCTTGTCGTTAAGGACGTGACACCCCCAGTTAGACTATAGGGTCCTTATGGATTTGATGCGGCCTGGGAGCAAGACTCATCCCGACAAGCCTGTTGCAGTAAAGTTGTGATATCATGAGAAAATCTCTAGGGTAAAAGTAAAACACAATTGCCACTTTCTGAGACAAAGGCGTGGCTGGCGTGCAAAGAACTTGTTTCCCCGGCAACTCACCCTGGTACTGGTACAAGATGAATTGATGGGGGACGGAGTGAAATGGTCTCGTTCCACAGCCCTGCCCTGTCCGAGACTATCTGTACCTCTGTAAGGATGGGAACAATGAGCTGTAGGTGCCAGGGCTATCCAACCAGAAAGATGGCAGACACTGTGCCAAGCACTGTGACGAAATCTTTATCCTGAGGAGAACTTTGCTCGTTATAATATCATTATAATCCAAAACACACCTCCATCCCATAGGCTACCTGCCTCCGAGGTAGATCACTCCCCAGGCGCTCCTGAGGGCATGCACAACGGTGCTACCTGTCAGAGGTGGAGATAGGAAAATGAGTTCCTGGGGAGAGATGGGGATTCCTGAGGTAGAGGAGGAGCAAGGTGTGTAACTTTGTATAAAAGGTCATCCCCTAGCAACCTAAAGTTGAAGCCTTCCCCACCAAGGATCGATGATGATCGTTAGGACCGGTGGGATGCTGCTGGCTCTGGACCTGGGGGATGCCTTGGACCCGTGATGGCAGTTATATTCCTCTTTTTACTTACTTTTCACTCCCTTTATCTATCGCACATCGCTTACAGACACAAAATAATAAAGTTTTTGCTGTTTAGCTGAAGCTAACCCCTTTTGGCATGGTCACCTTAATTTTGCACTTAGAGATCTCAGCAAAGAACCATCACAAGTCCTTAGTGGATCATGACAACAGGTAACGAGTGGCGGTTTTCGTCTAGGTAGATGTGGGGTCAGCTTCTTAAATACTGTAGGCTGGCATAACTTCATTGACTTTAAAACTTGTGTGATAAAGGTTCACACAACTCCTTGTTGAGGGTCCTGAGTTTAGACCTCAGTTAAAGGAAGGCACACCTTGTGTAAAATGGGACTGTAAACAATCCATTGGAATACTATATGCTTACAAAAGAGTGCTGGCCAAGGTGAGCATTTGGATGGTGACTCAGAAAACAAGAGCCTGTCACTGCATGTCAATCTGGAGCTCCACTGGGAGCCACCCTGTCTGCTGACCTGTGCTGGGCTCAGGGTACGTGGCCAGGAAAAGCGTGAACCAGCTCTTAGGAGAAGATCCTGACCTGTTTTTGATCCCGATTGCTATCAGTATGTGTCAGGCTACGCTAGGCAGATGCTGTTGAAGAACGATGCTCTGCAGTACTCCTAAGTGGTAAGTGGCAGGCACAGGATTTCAAAATAACGAAACTGGACAGATGGAAATCTTGAAGCAAGTCCCAAGTACCCATGACACAAGGGGGAAACAGATCACTGGCTTCTCTGATATCCTAATTGCAGCATGAAGAGAAACTTGTCGCTGTTTTGCTTACTTGGCTTTCAGATATGTCTTTTTGCATCTGGGGACAAAAAGAGTGGATTTGGACTTCTTTTTTTCTGGGAATCATCAGGATTACAATTTCAGTGCATGTGCTGTTACTACTGCCTGTGGTTCGTACCAGCATGTTCTTGCCTTTTCATATCTCTTCTATGTAAGAGAATTATCCCCCCCTCCCTTTATGCTGACTGCAAATGTAGAGGCAGCTAATTGCATTATGTGTTTAGCTTTCAAAGCAGAAACTGCATGTCTGAAATAATTTTGAAAATGTACTTTGAGGAGAGAGATGTATGTGTGAAGGTAGAAATTTCAAAGATTATACTTTGGAAAAGGTCCTTGTTGGTTTAGTGTTTGTATGTTATTGGTAGCAGATTACTAGTTAATATACTGTGAAGAGATCAATTTAATTAGGAAGGATTATATGTATAGTCTTTTGTTGAGATGTATCAGAAACTAGAACTTCTGTGCTTAAGAAAAGTGTTTAAGTTTCATACAGAACTGTGATTCGAAACTGCCCTTCAGAGGAACACAATTAGAGACACTTTTATAAAGAAAATAGCTACCAAATTGTCTGCAATGAGTAATGTGATTATTAAATGGAGATTCAATATATCTCCCCTTTATTGTTCCAGTTACTAGTCAAGATTTTGCCCTTTCAAAGATTACTATTAATATTTTGATAAAATAGATTTTGCCCATTATTTCTCAAAAATTAAAATAATAAATTGCTACTGACATTTGTGAATTTAACTGGCAAATAATTTTTTTACTTGTATTGCAGTGGATATCCTTTCCCTTGTTATTTTAGATTGTAATGAAAAGCATTATTTGAGAAAGTTGTGCTTGTTACAGGATTTCAAAAAGCATTTGTGAAACTTTTATGTAACTGAGATACCCTAAGTTGCAAGGGCTACCAGATAAATCCTGTATTTTGCAGAGAAGCTCAGGACTGAACAAGCTGTATGGAGTTGATTATAAATTATCTTGGAATATCAAGTAAATATGGGTGTACTTTATAGGCAGTAGATAATCATATCCATGTGCATATGGTAGGTGTAATTCTGAGTTAATTGTGGGGGGCACCCTGTCATGCCTGATAGGTAGGTTCCTGTGATGCTGAAGGGATCACTGTGATGTTTTTAATACAAATGCAGTGCCATTACTTTTTTTTGCATTAAATGAAGTTGGTTATTCTACCCCCAAGTTGCAGTCTGAACAGTTCTGTCCAAACCCTCTTTATGCCTTGTTAACTCTTCCATCTGTGAATGGAGGGATTAATGACATCTACCAGATCTGTTTCCATTGTTAGTTCACTGTGTTTTCATTTGACTTGTAGACCTGAATGCAGTCTGTATTTAGAACAAGCAGAATGGTTGGAAGTCTTTGTGGTACTGTTTTGTCAAAACCAGCCTCCCAGAATCCTAGTTTTTCCGTATTTTTGCGTTACACAGTGTCTCTATTCATTATCCTAGGTGCTTAAAAGTGTATGTACCCAATATCCGTAACCTTAAGTAATGCAATTATTTCTCCCATTACAGTTTGAGATTGTTTGGCTTTATTCTTGCTTTTGGAAGTAGCCAATGATACTGTCCTGAGGTATCTTTAAGATCTAGGTGCACACTCTAATGCTACTGTATAGTCTCACAATTCTGTTGGTCACAGTATAGTTCAGTATTTAAATGACTACACTGAGAACTCAGGTTCTTAGGTAGTTGAAATGTGTCAGTACAGCATCAAATAGGAATAATGGAGCCTCTCTATGCTGAGTTATACTTAGTGAGGCTCTGATCTTTTTTCTTTTATTTATTCTAATAAATTGGTTCTATGTATGTTCATTCTTAATACCAGTTGAAGATTTTGTGGAAATACGTCAATAGCCATAGCCCATATGAAATAGTTATACAATTTTTTTTTTTAATAGCAATTGTGTTATGTTTTGGAAGGAGTGAAAAATGAGATAAAAAATAGCATGTAAGTCCACAGCAAACTGTCTCATTCTCACTCCCTGCCTGAACCCACTCTGCCTCAGCTTTGTCTACCCAGCTTACTTCAGCTCTGATCCTCTCAGGTTAGCGGGACTATGCAGTTTCCATGCTCATTGTAGGCCAAGTCCTTTGGCTTTTGGTTCAGTGTCAAAAGTGGTGATGTTTTTGTGCTCCACATCATTGTGTCCCTTCAGACATTATGGCAAATGCGGTCATGGTCATCAGAGGGTAGTGAGGAGAACTTGAAAAGGTGAGCTTGGCTGAAGATGTGCAAGATGGAACAGATACAGCTGTTCCCTGGAACTGTACAAACTTCCTCTTCTCCCCATCCCGGCACAAACATACTGAAGTGCTTCATTCTAGGAAGAAAACATTTTCAGAGTTATAAATACAGACTGTGGGCAGCTCTGATACAGAAGGCTGCCTGTATGATGCAGAATATTTTAGTGAAGAGGGAGAGCCAAATTTCAGTGTGTGTCCAGGCAGGAGGAATGCAGAAAGATAACTGGGTACACTTCATGCAGTATAATTACACAGTAATATAACAGTAATGTAATATGGGGAATGATTTTAGGGAAGGAATGTGAAAATATAGGTTTAGCGATGACCATGTGCATGTTCCTGGCAGAATAGTTGTTCTGTTGCGAGTCAGCTTTTAAGTGAGAAATTCACTCCCCTTTGCTGAACCAGCGGACTTTCCCTCCCTGTTAACTCCTAGAATTTACATAGCTCGTTATCTATCTGCTGTTTTCAGGATGCCATTAACTATCTAATGACTTATTTCTGTTTCAGGTAGAAGGCAGCACACTGCAAGCAATACTGTTAAAATAAGTGTGGTGTACTCAAATGACTAATCAGGTTTTTTTGGAACAGGATGCTCAAGAGCTTAGTATATGCCAAAATGTTTTATGTGTGCAGAATGTAAACCCATTTCAAAGCAAGTCCAGCACTGGAAAGAAGATACTTACATTTTCCAGTTATTCTCTTATGCATGCAGTTAATCTGGGATTATATACATAGTCCCATAAAACCAGCACATACTTCAGATATTAGGTATGTCTTAAATCAGTGGATACCTTCCTGTAGTGTCAAGGGTTTTCTAGTACATTGTTCATGAGCTTGAGTCTCCTGAGCTGGCTGAGGGGTGGAGGAAATGGGAAAGCGAAAGAAACGCTGCCACTAACTGCTGATGTACATTGTTGGTGCAGAAGTTTTCGGGCATGGTTCTTGTAATTTAGTGTGATCTGACTTGTAGTTATTGCCAAAAGTCCTCAAAGTTATTTTCTTTACCAGATCTGAGTGGAACACACTTGCAAGGCCCACTTCCCAATATAGTCTGTGTATTTGAAGGAGACATAAAGGGGTTCTTTGGTTATTCTGTATAGCAGAGAGAATTTGCAGCAATCCCTTCCATTTTTTAGTGCAGTACAGAGCAGAAAGGAGGACAGAAAGGATTCCACAGTAGTTCTGTATAGAGCATCCACCTGCATACAGGACAGGAAACATGCAGACTCACTGATCATCAGGATGCTTAAAAAATTATTTCCAGTAACAGAACATACACAATTTATGCTTTGCAGGTTATACTACTCTGAATGTTACTGCTTTATTGAAGGAAATACTCAAAGAATTGTGAGCTTTTTAATATGAATCTGAATCTTTACATGGGCCTATCATAAATATCATGTTATTGCAGAAGGGAAATTGTATGTTACGATTCTGTTTTATCAGTTCCAGTAATTTTATATTTATCTTTGGTATTAATGATAGTTTTGAAATACAACATTTGTACAATAGCTGACAGAGTAATATTTCTTTAATAATTAAAATATGGTGAATCTCTTTTCTTACAGAAGTTTTGATGTTGGGCTACATCGCTTTCTGGTCAGGTAAGTTAATGTTTATTTTGAATTGCAATTCTGTATTTAAAAGCATTTCTATTATAAGTAGAGATGGCCCTGTGAACTCAATACTATATTCTCTATGGCAAGATCCTCTTTTGTCTTGCATTTATATATTAGTTTGAGAAACTTTAACTATTTGGCTTGGATATCTACCTAGTGTTAGTCTGTAAGGAACTTCTTCAGGTGTTATTCAGGAAAACCTTGTGTCAGGAAATTTCAGTGTCAGTGTTTCACTCATTTCTGACGAAATCTTAATTTTCCTTGTACTGAAGTAAAGCTTTTTAAAAGCTTTTTCCACTGGAAACTCGAGTACCTTGCAACCTTCTAAATAAGAGCTTGAATTTTATAGAAAACTGACTGTGGAAGGGAGGTTTATTTTCTCAGTAGAAAACTTGGTTGATTTGATGCATGGGATGGACTATGTTCTGAAGATGATTAAGGAGAGTGTTGTTTGCCGACATTTAGAGGAATGCAGTGATTAAAGCAGGGAACTTCAACAAGAAACAGAGATGTTAATGGATTTGCTACACTGAGGAACTGTTTTTATTGTTTGTAGTTTTTGTGTGAGCAGGTGTTCACTACTGTGTTTGCATTCATTTTTAATAACATACCTATCACTGTCTACTGATATTCACAAAGAAGTGTGATGCGTACAATGAAAGATGAAGCTTGCAGTGGTCTTCAGGTCCTTAGAGAATTAATTCTATTGGTCACTTCATCCCAGTAAAATGTTACAATATCAATCTGTGAAAAACTTAGAAGAATGAACCCAGTGTGTGAGCCAGAGCATGCTCTTTGGGTCCCACCATAACGATCTTAGGTTTCCCTTGATTTGGCCTTGCTACCAGACTTGTTTTAGGCTACTTTGTCCTGTTTCGTGGATAAAGACTCTGTTGCGCCTTCACACTCATGAGTTATTGTGGCCTTAATGCAGAAGTTTTCAGTGCTGATTCACAGGATCCCAGAGCTCTAACAGGTTGGTTGCTCCTGGTTGCTTTTCACTCCTCTGGTCACTCACTGGAAGCATGTGTTTCCTGATGTTTTCAGAACTCTGCTAGTAGCTCTTCACTGCAGCTAGTACAAGAAGCATACAGCTCTAGACAGAATAAATGCCTAGAAACTTTTTTCTGCTTTAGGCTCAGCATCACTTGTAAGTATTCTTTTCACTTTGTCCTCCAAAGTATCTAAGATACCCGTCTCAGATTCAGCTCTAGATTATCAGAACTGTGGCAAAATCCAGGAAGAAATGGTAATTCTCTGCCTAAGGTTTGGATGCCAATTGGACAATAATAAAAATAGTTTATCTTAAAGGGAAGAATACCATGTAGTATCATATTGAACACCATGCTTCTGTGGTTTAACCTAAATACAAAACCCATGAAAGATAGGAGAGCCCACAAAGCCTATGTCCCAGAGAAAAATCAGGCTGGTTTTAAGGTTGCACAGGCAAACATCCATCCTGACATCTTGTAACCTTTGAGTAGTAGGTTCTGTAACATTAGGGTTATTTTCCATATTTCTTTGCATGTAACATGATAGCTTTTAACAGACAGCTCTCTTCACTAAAGCCATAGTGTCAATATTGCTGAAGATACATGCATTTCAGGGTGCAGATATAGTTTTTAGACTACTGAGTGTATTTAAGTTCTGGTATCAGTTCTACAAAATCAGTTGCATCTACATTTGACAAGCAGATTGATTTTTTTTTTTTTTAAATAATCATATAAGAAATAGAAATCATAAATCTCATAGCAACCAAGATTAATGTTCTGTGAAAAATAGAGCTTGGGTACCTGGATGAACTGCAGACCCACAGGAAGTATTCTTGAATAAACAATTCCTGTTACTGCTTCCCGTAGGTTATTTGTAACTCTTGCAATCAGAATTTCAGCACTGTTAATGAATGTCCGGATTACCGTGTTCTGCATGAGCCCTTATCCTTCTGACATGTGACATTATGCTTCTGAGAAGTGAAAAGTTTAGAAGAATCTGGGTGCAAGCCATCTTGGAGATAAGCCATCCAAGAAAAATCAAAATATGACATAATTTTCCCTCAATTTAAAGAAATCTCTCTGAAAAAGGAAAAGAAATTCATGTCCCAATGTCCTTATTTTACCTCCCGGATTTTGCT
>NW_010113721.1:0-44528 GCF_000699245.1 Pterocles gutturalis | reverse complement strand
TATAAAGTTTAAATTATTTAATTTAATTTAAATTAAAATTTAAGTAACTTAATAATTTTGAAGACATTTGTAAACTTTGCTCAAATTTGAAAGGAAACACCCACAGGAAAACATTTTGACAACTTCTCCCTCCAAACCCTCACAGAACATGAGAGGTATAAGTTTAGTCCTTTCTCCTGGCTGTGTCAAATGAAATCCACTTTTTCCATTTCCTTTCAGAGTACCCCAACCACTGTGCATGAAAATATGGGTTTGCATCTTGATCCATCTTTTTCATGTTCTACATTAATATTTCAACATTCACTAGATCAATACTCCCTCCATCCCCCCATCAAGAAGTCACCTTAATTAAATTAATTCCAGACTCATTTTAATTCCCCCACTCAACAAGTATATTATACCTGAGGATACAACCCTCTGCTTACCACATTTGCTCAGAGAAAGTGGCTCAACTTCAGTAGGCGAGATGTCATGAATTTTAAGATATCTATACAGCGTACTGTAAAACCAGTATTGTATAAATTATCAAGAAAAGCAGTTTTTAATTCTAATATCAAAACTAAAAATGTAAGCTTATATGAATTAATTGCATTATTGGTGCTTCTACAATACTACTTACTACCTATTAGTATAATTTTATTTTGATTAAACTCTCAATACCGCATAACAAGATCAGCATAATTTGCTTTCCAAACTAGAAACTTTGAAAATCCTGAGCTGTATTAAAATCTGGTGCAAAAGGAACATAGCCTGCTTTTAATTTTTCATAAAGCAGAGGATCAGTGACTGGGACATGTATTTTACCACTATTGATTCCTTGTGCACAGGCAAAGGACACGGGTACTTACTACATGACTGCATCCTTGAAATCCCATTACTTGCTCCATGCAAACTGGAGTCAAAGCTCTGACTGTTTCTCACAGTGACTGGAGAACTAGCAAAGCCAGCATTACTGTTAATGGTAGGGGTACTTGGCATCCGAGCGAGGTTAGGCATGCTTCTTCGAAGTTTATCTGCAGCAAAAGAAGACAACATCCATAGTCATGTCAGATTTTCCAACAAACAAAAGCAGCCTCTGAGTAATTTCTGTAGCAAATCAAAATTAAAAAAAATTACTTCATCACAAAGAAAGGTTTTGCTCTGCAGGAAGAATATGAATATGCTATTGACAGCCTACTAATTGAACCCTTTTGACTATAGTAATGGCATGATTTTCACAAATCATTTTAAAGACACCGATAGGCAGTACATTTTCAGAATCACAAGGATTTAAACACTGAAGTGTCATAATACGGACAAGTTTCACGTAAATGTGTAAAGTAGGTCAGATGAATCATGCCCTAAATGTCCCCGTTTCCTTGCAGTGAATACAAAGCAAGGCTGCAGTGACAGTCAGATGCAGGTATCTACACTGTGGATGTCTAAAGACAGGTGAGATGAATCAATTCTAAGTGATTAAAGTCTTGCTTTCAAATGTCAATGAGATGCTAAAAAATTTCATTCAGTACCTAACCTTATTAGGATGTTAAGTTTCTGCAGGTGGCCATGCATGAACACTGCTAAGTCTTGATGCTGTTCAGTTGCTCAGAGCCCTGGGCTGACATCAGGATTTTCAGATGGGGTGGTTCTCCTTCCTGCTCCACTTGCGGTGCCTGATTTGGTGGGCATTTTTAGAATAGGTCTGTAGGGCATTTCAGGAAAAGAAAGCTGCAAATGCCACAAATGTTGTTGGGGCGGGTTCAACAGCTAAGGCCAGCGTCTAAGAAGTCAGATGATGTCTGCAAACCCACTCAGACTCATTGATTTGGAAAGAGAAGCCAAAACCAAGCCTGATATCTCAAGAAGACTTCCCAATCACAACAGCATTAGGTAATCTAAGGTGAAGCTCTTTTGGTCTCCTCTGCTGCAGGGCCAAAGAGTTCTGTATAATCAGAAGAGACTGGTGGGGGCAGAAAGGCACACACTGCATTACCTGGTCTTGGATTGCATCCTGTGACACAACAGACTTCAGTAAAGCATCGCTGTGGGTAAATAATGGGTCATTTGTTAAATTGTCATTGACAAAACCCCTAACACTGGCCTCTTGGGCAGGTTCAGGAGCACAAGTGCTGAAGTGGTTATGTTCCTCCTGGTACCGCAGTCAGCGTGGAGGCCACCACCTCCTGCCCCTGCCTTAGGTTCCAGCACCTGGCAGATGTCTGCCTCCAGTTCTCACACTGAAACAGAAAGCAGGGATATGCTTGTCTTCTAACAGGCAGCTACCACTGCTCCCTCCAACAGCAAACGGGGCATTTTGAGACTGACATTTTCGATTTATGCACCAGAATGACACCACATATGGCTTGGAACCGCTGTTTGGGGTTGGCCTCCTAGCTCTCACAGGGCAAGTTCAGTCCACAGAAACAACGAATTGACTTAGGAATCTCCATTTATCAGTCCGCAGAAATATACAACCTATTCAGTACCATCATGAGCTCCTCTAATCCTTAAAGCTGCTAAACAACTGACAAGTAATATGAAGTGACAGTACAGTTCTATCTATACAAGGTATTAGTAATCACTAACAGTAACTTCAGTACATGTGATGCCTATGTAACTCCAGCAAACTGGCTCACAGAAGGCTACAACTCCAGATGTTTTTTATGGCTGGTCCTCACGACAAGAATAGTAAAAAACATTCTTGGACTTCAAAGGTCCAGCATTTCTAATATCCTCGTGTCCCAAGTCCCAATTATTAGTGCCTACCTATCCTTGACACTACATCACGCACACTAATCCTGTAATGATAAGACGTTCTTCTCTCCCATCTCATCTAAGGTTGATTTTCAGTTACCATAGATGGTCTGACATAGAAAACTACTGTTGTCTAGGAAATAGTTTAAATATTCCTGTGAATTAAATACACTACATTTTCATATTTTTGAAATCAAACAGTAGGTATGGGAGGTAAGATAGGGAGGAGTTCAGTGCAGGAAAAGGAAATTCAAGGTTTGAGTTCCCAGAAACCAGAGTACAGCCAAATCCTAATAAAGAACCAGTATAAGTGTAATCTTTCATCAAAGAGTTAGAGGTGCTGTGCTGCAGTGACTCACCACTGACACTGGCAAGCTGAAACTGTCAGTGATACTGCAATGAACATTAGCAAAGGGATTACCACTGTGGTTCTGTGAGGTGGTAAGTATTAATATCACAGGTATGACAACGAAACAACAGTTAACAGGCTTCCAAAACTGTCCAGGGGATGCAAACAACAGCATCCATATAGCTACTGTATGTCCCAATTTCCGAAATACTTATGATTTTGCAAACTGGAAAGGGAACTCCCTTGTTCTGATGCAAGCCTTCTTGACCCAGAGTGACAGAAAATTCATGGATGTCGGTAGCTACTGATAATTTTGGAGCCCTAGCCTACCCTTTAAAATCCTATGTCCTTAAATTCTAAGTTAACATTACAGTACTTAACAAAAATGTTTTGAGCAGCAGGGAAGATGGCACTGCATAAAATAGCTTCTTCTCTAATACTATCTACATATCACGCTACATAAGCAGAATTCCTTGGACTCTATATGCTCTTCCATTCAGGGACTGCATCATCCACCACAGGCATGATCTGCGCCTTGAATTGTCCAATGGATGCAGCTACAGTAGCAGGAAAAATGGGTATAGAAGTAGCTTGGATTTCCTCCATGTCACGGATGGCCACATCTTTTGTCTCCTGTTCATTAGTCCCTTCTCATTCCAGCAGTCTGCTCTGCTGCTGATTCAGTCCTCAGGCAGCAGGTTCCTGCTGCACCTGCAAATTCTCATCCATCGAGCATCTGGGTTACTTCTTTGACAGGTCCTTGTCTCTGCTGAGATAAATGGTCCTGAAAAGCAATGAAAATAGCAGGTCAGTTTTGTGTTTGGGGAAAACCCAGAAACGTTCATCTTGATGGCATTTTGCAGCTTTTATCTCCTTGGTTGACGCATCCTCTTTAATCTCTTTCTTGAAGTTTGTTCTGTCACCTGTTTCTCTCCTAAGAACAGCAGAAAGAGTCTTACAGAAACGTTGCTTGTAAATGAAATGCTGCTCTCGTGAGCTTGATATATGGAAGCAGAAGGTGGGAGTTATGCGATTTTAATATTATTTCAGGCCGCTGAGACGTGACTAGATACGAACTTGCTGGAAATATATGAGAAGAAAACAAAAATATTTTTCCAAGCCACTAGTAGCAAACCTTCCCTTTCTAGAGGTCTTTGCTCTCCTAAGACTGATGACAAATTTTACAGAGAGGAGGAGTAGAGCTGAGATCTGTTCTCAGGTGAGAAGTAATTTGCCCCAATAATCCTGTTTATGATGAATGCTGAAACTTGCTACACTTTCTGCTACCTCTTCTGCACTAATCTGGTTCAATGGCAAACCAAGAAGTCATCCGTTGTTTACAGGTCATCCTGTTGGGAAGACGGGGTTATCAACACCAGTGAGGAACTCCAAAGGACCTTCATAGCATCCAAAGTTATTGTGACCCACTACTGAGTCTCAGCTATAATCCAGGCCAAAACAAATATGATGTCTAAGTAGGATGCAGCCAAATAAAGCATCACAGCTGTATCTTCACCTTTCCTAGCCTTCTTTGAGGTGTAATAGCACGACCTACAGACATTGTATTATTGAGATATTTGAAAGTGTGAAGAAAATGCCAGGATAGGTCATGCAAGGTAGCTAATAATCAGTTCTTGTCTACTACAATGTTCTCAGGATAGTTCATGCATATACACATGCTTGTCACTTCGTCCGTGTTCTTTAGGTGGCACACATTGCCTTTGTTTCACATATCTGAATCAGAATGATGCATCAAAAAATCACCTACTGCATGTTTAGACTTTCCCCCCCACATGGCATCCATGCTGAATTGCCTGTTGCCTACAGCACAGGAAAAACTGGGATTTGTGAAATACAGGGTTCTCTGCCCTCAACTGAAAATATGCATGAAAAGACCATCCCATAGCACAGATCTTATTCACAACTTGTGAAAAATGGGTCAAAAAGCAGACAAAAAGCATCCTTTACTTTGTCAAACATTCCACAAAATTACAGTAAAGAGAGCAGTTTGCCTCTTACCCAGCTGCTTCAGTTCTGATTTTTTCCAGGAAGTTCATCCCTCGATGCTGTTTCTTCTCTGAAGTCAGACTGGGATTGGTGGCCCAGCTTCTTTCTGGCAGGACACCAGCACCTTCTCTCTTCTGGTCCCAGTACCACTGGTGCCTGCCCCCATTCCACTGCTTCTTTTTTTTTTCCTTCCCTGACCCAATACTATCACCATCGAAAGATTAATGTCCATGTAGCACGCAAACAGACCTTGCCCTTGGAGCAAAGCTGCCCCAGAAGAGGTGCACTCTTGCTGAGCTGCCAAACTGGGAGTTCTGTAGCGGTTCTTGTTAAATATCATCTTCTCTTTGCCAAGATACCTCATCCAGTGAGGCTCCCCTTGCAAGGAGAGCTTAAGTCGATTCCACAGTGAAGTGTCTTAAAACACATTTATTCATTCATTGTTATTCTCTGCAAGCATTGTCAATGTTTTATTTGAGCAAAAGGACTCACAAGCCTTGCCAAAAGTGCACTATCGTTAAGTAATGTGATACAGTGAATCATAATTATTAGTGTCTCAGAGAAATCTATATCACTGCTTAAGCTACGTTAGCAGTTTCTTACACATATTTAAACCCTTCATACAAAACCTGCAAATTCACCTCTGCCTTATTTGTATTGTATGGACAAACAAGTTGGGGGAAAAAAGTAAGTCAAAAAATCTGTGCTTTTCTATTTTAAATATTATGTTCTATATTATGTAGATATTCTGAGTTTTTTCTGAAATCCTTAACAAACTTGTAGACTCAGTTACAACTTCACTTTAAGTAATTGATTTCTTTTCCTCATCTTTGAAGACCCGAGTTCAGTATCTGCATTACATTTATTATGGTTATAACATTTATGACATCCCAAATACACCAGGGTCTAATTAAAGGTCTGTGGAATCATCAGGTGATACAACACAGACATCAGTGTGTAAAAATACAAATACAGATTAAGAACTAAAAACAAGTCTTTCAGTTAAGCAAGAGACACCATTCTTCATAATTGTCAATACCTAAACTTTACTAACATTGAACACTTCCATTTTATTTAGAATTATTCTTTCACTCACCCTGGCTTCACAGGCATATGTGTTCCTCCACAGATAGTTACAGCAAATTAAAGATTTTTCCATTATCCTTTGATGACATATCCCGCACTGATTACTATTCTCAATAAAACTTCAAAGGTGACTAAGTAAGATTTTTTCCTCCTTTTCTTTAATAAAGGGTGTGCAGCAATTTCCTGCTGTGAATTCTCCCTTCCTTACTGAACAAGAGAGGTTATGAGCAGAACAACACTGTGTAAATCAGTAAATCAAGAAGAACACTTTTTCCCACCTCTCCAAACACAGCAATCAATGTTATTCTATACTGAACTGATATGTAAACACAGACCTACTGCCCCTGAAATGCTGCTCTTCTATATGGGCCTGGAGTTTGCTTAAAAAAAAAAAAAAAACACCAAACAAAAAAACATGTGCAGCTTTCCAAATGAAGCAAGACTGTTGCAACAGCCAATGATGATCATAATATTTTGCTTGAGAAAAGGTATTCCCCAGAAGTGTGTATAATAAAGTAACTCATAACTAGTAATTACTGGAAAATAAAAGCAACTTTTTTCAATTGAATGGCATCCATGGCCTGTTTTCGAAGGTATCAACCAAGCAAAAATTTAAAAATCAACATGAGAAGGTAATGGAAAATATAAATTAAAATTAACCAAATTGCAAAGTTAGAACCAAACCAAAGTTAGAGTAAGTACTTCAGCTAGTGCACCCTACCAAACAAACTTCGCAAAAAGCAGGTAGGACAGCATCCCTCATACTGTTTGTTCCTAAAGGCAAAAATTTGTACTTCAGCTAAACACATAGACTTGTTTTGGGGAGACACTGTGTCAAAGCTAAAACACTGGTTTTTTACCCCAGATTAAGCGCCAAAATTCAACAGTCACTTGCCACTTACTCTTCTTTTATTGAGAGCTCTGTGAATGATCAGATAAACCAGGGGCCAGACTGTTGACTGCACACACAAGAACACAAGTGATCTCTTCGGGGGAAGAGAGAGAAAGAGACATTTGGGAAGACTGCTGGAATGGCTCAGGGCAGCACAGCATGTGCTATATGCAACTGTGATTAATTATGGATGATACTTTCCACATATATTGAAAGCAGTAACTAAACAGTTTAGCCCTTACATCTATCATTTGCTTTGGTAAACTGTAACACACCATCCATCATATTGAGCTTCAGACAAATTCTTATTTAGCAGACTACCTCCATTTCACCGTGCAGAAGTATTTGAAAGACAATGAAATTTTTTGCCAGGATGATGATAAGTGCTGATGAGATGTTGTCATAATACTACTCAGACATACTCAATACAGCGAACACTTGAGTCCTTGTTTGCCAACAGAACACAGCCGAAGCAAAACGTTTCTCAGGATCAGTATTTGCCACTTACACGGATCAGTGCTGCATGAGTCAGAAGCTGAGGGTGCAGAAGCTGAAGAGATAATTCCCCTCTAAAGATAGCGGTACTGGCTATTATAGGACTGTCTGCCATCCCACCATCAGGTAAATGAAGTCACATGTATCCATCTTCTCAGTGACACCAGATTATCCAATAGATTATCCAACACCTCAAAGTTCTTGCAAAAAAAGGCAACCAGGTGGTACAACTGGTGGCCTATTACATATATATGCTTTCTAGTTAACAAACTAGGAGTCTAGTATTTTTAGTGCCCTGTAAGTACTTTCTGAGGTTTCCATGTGGGAATCCAATGCTTAATTTCCACTGACATTGAACACGAAAAAAATCACTGATAAAGCATTTGGGGACCATATAAAAAGATTGCAGCACCACATCCTGCCCTTCTTCCTGAATCAAAAAATGCCCATAACCTTCATTTCTCTCTCCCCAACATTTCTGCAAGCCCATCAGTTCTGTTCCATTCTTGTACCTCACCGGCAAGAAAAATGACATTGAAATTAATATAGCACATATGCTGTACCAACAAACACCCACATCACTCTACCCTCTGTTAACATTATCCTCCTTTATATGCTGCCACTTGTTGATTATACTTCCATGCTTGTCTTACTTTGAATGCAAGTGCTTTTGGCACCAACCCGTCAGGAAGGCAGCATGCATACCTGTAGCACTCTATAAATAGGAACTATGTATTGCTCACATTTATTTTCTTGCCCAAGGCTAAGCTGTAACCTGTAATGTTAGAAACAAGACCCTGGCTGAAAACTGACTGTTTTCAATTAGCTTGGGGAAAAGACTGAAGGAATAGAAAAGATGCAGCGGGAGGAAGAAAATTGTCATCATAATAAGGAATGAAACGAAGGTAACAGCAACAATTAAGGGAAACTTAAGTCTTGAGTAAACATTGAGAGACAAATCTTCCAGAGACTCTGGAATACATCTTAAATGCAGTGCAAAAAGCAGCAATGGCTCAGGATAGTCTGGGAGTGACATTATCTCCCACTACTTTAACAGTCTGCCTTAGCAGACCTGAAACAGGAGCAGGGTGTTGACCCCCGCTTTAAGAACTCATTGTGGATTCACAGCATAGCTGCATTAACAGCAACATCAGGAATAAGAAAGGGAACAAAAATCTGAAAAAGCTATTTTGTATTTTACTGTATCCACAATGGACATACACAGGCCAAGCTTAAAAGCCTGATCAGTTCTTCTAACCAATTATTAGCCTGCTGAAAGACGCTTTTCTTTCCTTTTTTTCTTCACTTGGGGTCATACTTGCAGAACTTTAAAACAGACTAAAGCAACAACTTTTATCACCAGGTCACAGATTACATTTTTGCAGTAAATTACTTAATTATAACATACCTCAATCATTTGCACAGGCTTAAATTGCTTGTCACAATTCATGGCCTGATCTAGCTGTCATACACTAAATGCACTTCAGCCGGTTGACACAACTCAGTCTCTAAAATGATACTGGCACTTTGCACAGAGAAAAGACCACTACTCAGAAAAAGCATGCAACCCACCTCCGTTAATCCTATTTGGTTGCTGCTCTGGAGTTTGCGCTTGAGGAGAGGAGTAGGGCTGCTGATACGTATTTGAAGGGAAGTGTGGGGAGGTAGAGCTCCTCCTGCAGTCCCGGATACTGGAGAAAGTCTGTGAGTGAGGAATCCCTCTCTGGAAGGGGGAGCAGCGAGTCAGCCGTGGCTGCGGAGGCGGGAGGTGGTCAAACTCTTCCTCATCCTCCAGACTATAGCGATCATATTCCTGGTCACCACTCGTCCCTTTCTTTCCCGTGTGCAGAGAGATGCTCGAACTGTGCCTTGACACAGACGCTGACGTCGAAGCATAATCTTGCCTAAGGCCTGTAAATTCCAAGAAGAGGATGATTCAGCTTCTGCTAAGCAATTAAAACCTAACATGCACTTTGATCTTGAAAACTAAGCAAACAAGTAGGCACAATTTTCCAGCAAGAACTGGATTTACGGTGTCAGCAGGCTGAAGTTCGGTGTCTATCTTGCAGGTATCTAAGCCTGAATTATCTCGCTCGAGATCCCTTTCTAATAAAAAATTAAAAATAAAAAAGAAAAAAGAAAGAATACAGGCATCTCCAAAATGCAGTATCTGTGAGATGTCTTAGATTCCTCTCTCAAAACAAGATGAACTGCTTTTAGGAGGTGCCTATTTCCCTGACAATGAAAAGGCTATATGAGTATTAAGTATTTAACTTTGAAAAACCCTAAATTAGAGGAATTAACACTCACCCTATTAGTTTTCGAAGTTATCGGCTAGCAGCCTATCTCATGGGCAAGGCTTAGTGGTAACACGGCCGTGTTTTAGACAGGTATGTATCCTACCACCCCCTTCTCAGAATGCCAGGTTTTAAAAACCATCCAACTATTAGCATTGCCCTAGAAGAGCATCTTTCCTCCAGGTCAGATGAGAGGGAAATATCCACAGCCCTTGCACATCCTTCTTTTCCCGGTTGCACAGCAGCCAGGGAAAAAGGGGATGTACATTGTGTCTTCAGGAGTCCAATAACTCTGCCAATAGCTGCAGATAACAACTTTCCTAGAATTACAAAAAGCCCTCAGCTTTGACAGATGTCTTTGCTATCATAATGAAAACTTCTTAATATGCTTTCCCTTCCCTTTTGAGTGGGAGTATCTGTTTGTGGCTGTGAAGACAGTGTGCCTGCATGGACGTATAATACTACCAGTTTCCATGGGATTAAGTGGACAACAACCGTCACATGCTCAAACATTCAGTACCAGCTGCTACTACAAGGATGAGATACAACCATTATACCTGACATAGATTAGAAGAAAAAGTGTTTTTCTTTCCATTTTACCAGTGACTTGATTCCTTAAAGAGCTAAGTACCTGAAGTCTTTCTAAACCTGACTCTGAAGGAGACGAGGGCAGCTGTAAGTAACGCAATCCTTTGTGTCTTTGATAGTCAATCATTTCTATTTTGTTAAAAATTCTTATCACTTTCACACAATATCAGAATTTTTCCAAGCTGTGACCACACACATCTGCCAGCTGAGAATTCAGCTATCTTGGAAAATCTCACACCTGCTGATTTTTCTGCTGAACATAACAACTGTTACCAGACGCTCAGCAAGTTCGACTGCTGAAAAGCAACTGCTCCAGCCTGCTCACTCTGGTTGCTGCAGCCACACTGCAACTCTAACTTCTTCACATTTTTTCTTTATTTCATTTAGTCACTTATTACTTGGCATTTTCCTTCAGTCACCATCTCTGAATTTCTCTTGTTTTTCATCTCATCAGTTTCTCCTTTATGTCTCACTTGGCACTAATAGGAAGTGAGAAAGATACTGCACTTACTGAGTGACTTCTAAATCAAATTCCTTTTATTTATGAATACAGGCATTTTCCAAAAATTACTATCAAGCCAAACCATAATCTATGTCAAACAAACTTTCAGGTTTAGATTTGTCCGTAATCACTAGTCTCAAAGCAAAAGGCTAAATTTAAATTCCCCAATTCAGGACCTAAAGGGGAATGAATTTCAAAATTCAACTGACAATTAAGAAAATGAAAGTAGGGGCAAAAAAATCTGTGACAGCTGCTTATTTTTTTTCCTTTCTCATTAAATGTATGCATGACAAGAATGCTTTAGGACTTCCCCTCCCTACAACTGAAATAATTTTAATTAATATGAGAAGACATTATAAAGCTTCTAAATCTAAACACGCTCAATGGGTATGGAGCTCCCAGGATTTGGCAACATATAAGCATCAAGTTTTGAAATATCCAGTACCATTAACCCGATATCAACGTGTGGGTTTTTTCACCTGCCACTCAAGAGGTGACACCATTTAAGAAAGATTCACTTGACTGAGACTATACTGGAGCAGTTTTGACTGTTATGGTAAATCTTCCTCAGACTATTTTGAAAATTGAAAAAAAGCCACCTACTCTCCTCCTGTAAACGAGCCATGATCTGAACATCAGTCAGGTCCTGCAGCTTGTATCCCATGGAGATGGAATCATCCTCCAGCTCTGAGGTGCTCAGTTCACTGTCTATTGATGACTGCGGGCTCAAAGGGGAACTCCTAGAAATGTAACCTATGCAAGAAAACATAACATTTAGCTTGTGAATATGCCTGGCCATCTTTCATTCACGACTATCTGCCCTTTATGTTATAGTAACTTAAAATATTTTCTGTATAACAGATAAAAATTTTCAGAAGGTAGTGCAATCCACTAACAATTAGCAAAGGGCTTTGATACTTGTGAGAAGTAGTAAGTGTAGTAAAGGATCATTAATTCCTCTGCTTGTTCCCAAAATAGCATCACATAACCCAAACAACAAATAATTTACCCAACACAGTTCTGACACAGCTCAGATTAGTTAATGTAGTCTAAACACATCTGCATTTGAATCCCTCTTATTGGACTGTGGTTATCCTTACTCTGTTCTGAAAACCAAGTGTGTGTGTGTCACCAACTTCTGCTCAGTACTCAGATTCTACCAAGCCATTTATCTCAATTTTACTGTTTTTTATCTGATAATCATCAGATAAATAAATGATTATAACAATTACAACTGAATATTACACAACAACAAAGCATTGACTCCTTCACAGAGTTACCTTTTGGAGAGGGCTCTGGAGTCTACTTTTTCCCTGAATGATAGAAAAATATGGTTGCATAAGCCAGTTGTTGCCCAACTTTAAAGAAAAATTCTGCAAATAAAACAGTAAATAATTTCCTAACATCCTCTGGACCACCAGAGGCCCACAGCCTGTAAAGCAAGAAATGCTGAGACTATGGCTCACCAGCTATGCCTGTTATCACAGAGGTGGCTGCATCGTCTAGCACCGCTCAAAGCAGCCACCTAGAATTCATCCTAAATTCAGCTGTTCTCTAATAAGACCTCCAACAGAAAAGGATGCCCAGGGGATCACTTTGCTTTGGTAGGACTGCAAGGAGTAAATGCGTTTGCTTTTTTAAATTTGCAAGTTACAACAGCCCTCGAGGTTTTGCAGAGGTAGTAACAGCTGTGCCCTTTTGGAGCAGCAGTGGGAAGCTAGACACACCTGCTCCCACCAGCAACAGAACGTTAATGCCTCTTCCCCAGAAGACTATTTCCTCTACTACCATTACAGCTTAAAAGAAGTCACAGACATAAATTGACTCCTGGTACCTGTGGTGAAGGAAAAATGCAACTCTTTGCAATCTACAGCCCATAGAAGGTTTGCATTTTTCCTAAAACTTCTGTGTCCACTGAAAATCAGTGGCAAACACAAAATAAATCTTGGATAGCAGCCACAACACCAGCTTGAAAACAGCCATAATTCTGATGGCTGTTTTTATTATAGAGAAATTCTCCCTGTAACTTCATTACACAGTTGCACGAATGTTTCTGTAGACATAAAGAAGGGGCACAGTGGAGCAGAAATGAACACTAAAGGGCAGACAAAGCTGGGGACTGTTTAAGCTGACACAGTCGCAACAATACCCTCAGGTAAACCATTATTGAGAAAGAGGGTCTGTTTACTAGCATCACTTCCCTACAACATGCCATCCAACACAGAAAATAACCTACACTACCAGTTAATTGCCAAATTTTAGGTAATTTAAATATCTCCCTCTGAGATCAGTCTATACAATCATTGAAACAGTGTAGTGCTGCTATGTGCTAGCAAGATTAGACTAAATTAAGCATTTCTGTAAACACCATAAATCAATAAAAAGATAAGCATTACCTGTCCGTTCAGGTGTTAGTATTGCTTTACTGGAGGTTTTAGAGAAGCTGGGACTATTAAAGCCATTGGTATATGGGGTGAGTCTTGCAACAGGACTATAGGGAAAAGCCAAGGAGACAGGCGTAGAGAAGAGGTTCCGCCATCGGCTAGCTGTTAAAGATGCGAGGGAGGAGGGGGAAAAAAAATTTACAGTTATAAACAGAATAGTCCTGTTAGAGAGAAAAATTATCTCATCTTAATCTGTTCATTATACAAGAGGAAAATAATGGTCAAAGTTCAGCAGCAAAACAGAGGACAGCCTTCTACATCTAAATGTGTGTCCCAAAAAGATTTCTAGCAAGTATGTCCTGTTTATAATTTTCTATGTATATACCATTTCAGTATGTATGTATCACATACAACACTGTGTGCCAACACACAAAGTAATGGAAATAAAAACCACTACAGCTAATAGAGAAACACAGATGAAACTCACAGTGTTCTTCAAGGAATTGTTCATGGGAATCAATCATCCCACAATTGCATTAGCAGTTAAATTATCAGTTATGGGAGTTCAGAGACACAGCTGTAAAAGACGCTTAACCATCAAGCACTAAAAAAACTGTAATCCCATAGCACGCTTTTAAGCTACCATATTTTCCCTTCTCTTTATACAGCATCAAATTCCTGATTACATAACCAGGGGGTATTTTGTTTTGTTTTGTTTTGTTTTGTTTTTTTTTCAGTGTTTTTGGAGGATCAACCAAATAATAGTACAGGGCACCTCTTTTTCTACATATGGCTTACAGCAAGCTTGCAAGGCATCTGGTCTGCTCAGTAACACCACAGAGAGCTCAGAGTAGGAAAAAAGCTATAGGCTTATTTAGTTTACATTTTATTAGCGCATCCAGTAAAATATGAATACAACTGTCCTTTGGTTTGTGTATTTTTTAACATGTGTTTAGAAGGTAACAGAAACAATATCCACACGCCCTTCAGAATACAAATAAATATTAGAGATAATGTTGTTTTAAGTAGAAGGAAAAGGCAAAATTTAAAAAAAAATGAATTTCAGAGAACCCATTCAGATAAAAGCAAAGTTTGTGCAGATGAAAAACAAATTATACCCTTGCATGTTTATTTGTGATAGATCTATTTTTTCCTGACAGACGTTATGTACAGTGACACAAGGAAGGGAGCTAGAAAACTGGCTATAACTAGGTTAGAAGTTACGGCATAACCTTGACACTCAGCAAGTGTACTTTGTGGTGTCAGATGCCACAAACGGGTTTTCAAAACTAGAAGGGTCCAAAAGCCCTCAAAAGCTATTCTCCATCACATGGCTAGCTAATACCACGAATCTGCCATGTTGTTTGGACCTGTTGATCCAGAGGTTTTAAACACTCACAAATATTAAAATAATATTCAGGCCCTCTCTGTGTTAAAACCTCACTGTCACCGCAATGTGACACAGAAACTTTATTCTTCCTTCTCGGTAACATCACACTGAGCAGCCATGGGAACAGCAGGGAAGTGTATCTTGTTGGCAGGCTGTCAATCACATCCTTGCAAAACTTTTGGAGCAATCAGTTCATCATCAGTCCAAAAGATGCTATTTCCCCCCTATTTCTTTGTCTCACTCAAAGGTACCCCTGGGTTTGTAAGCAATAAGCAGCCTTTTCGACTCTTCCCACTAGTGCTACTCAGCTTGGAGCAAAGGCGGTTGCCTGGTTCCATCACTGGCACAAAGCAGTCTGCCAGGAAAGGGGAGTACCTGCAAGGCTCAGTCTCTCTGGGAGGCAGCTAAACTACAAATTAGTAAAATATAAAAACACCAATTGTGTCTTTGCTGTTTCCTCATCATAGAATTATTGCAATACCTTCCTTTTTCATTATTCTAATTCCTTCAGGCTTAAAGAAATAGAGGTCTGAGATCATAACTAGGAGCAGCATCAGCACCACTTCTAGGAAATTGCTCGATGCCAAGCAACACGACACAGACTTCCAGGCAGGGCTATTTGTCCTTTAACATTTACTAACGTGATCCATTCAAAAGCCAAGTATGCAAGTGTTCTAGGACAAAAAGAAGAGCAAACACAGATGGACACAACGCTGCAAATTAGTAATTAACAAAAAGAGTTAATAACCTCAAATTGATTTGTGGTGTTGACTGAAAGAAATGCACGTGACAGAGTAGATCTCAATATCATATCCACAGCTAACGTTTGTAATTTCCACTAGAAACCATCAGAAGGAGCAAAGGACGACAGTTTCTTGCCATTTTATTTTTCTGCCTAACACAAGATCCCGTTTTGTGGCAGCTTGATCATTTGCCAGGCCAGTTAGCTGCCAGCATGTTCTCACCCCCAGATGTGGTCAACCGTACAGCACAAATAAACATCATTCATTACCCTCTACAATAACCACTGTGAGCTGGCCCACCAAGCACAAAGCAACAGTTATCGTGACTATGAAAGCAAGAACCCACACAAATAATATAATTAGTATTTACGGCAAATTAGATTCCAAACTCCTCTTTCAAACAGTATATGCTCTCAAGGAAAGGCAGAGGAAAAAGCCAAGAAATCCTACGTACACTGATCTCTCTATACACCAAATCTCTAGAATTCTAGAACCTTTGCCACCATGCCTAAAATATAACTTCATAGTGGTTAAGCTTCAGCAAAGGATTGAGACTTTTTATACATTCGATTAACTCCACTGTTTAGGATCAAATATAGAAAAATGTTATTAGGTTTCAAACGGAAATATCAAAGTACATATTGAATACTTCTACAGAATTAACACAGCAAAATCAGACTTACAGAAGTCTTGTGTTAATGCAGAAACATAAAAAGGTATGTAAGAAGCAAGTGCTACGGACATCTAGGGAAATACATGAATTCATGTAAAAATCTATAAAATCCCCAAATTGCGCAATGGATAGTAATTTTGACAGTTATTTTACTCCAAACTGACTGTGAGATTGCCCTGGTTATTAGCATGGTATAGCACCACTCTGGTATGCATGGATTTGTTCTTTTTTTTCCCAGTAGGCTGTTTCCAGAGAATGAGACAATGTTGTTAAAACTTTTATTTTAAATTTAAAAGCCCAGCTATTAAGTTACGGATTTTACAATATTTGTAAACATGTGCAAATATTTGGGGCTTCTTAAAGTCCCACCTCCGGCTGCCCACAGACGAAGTAAAAAATTCAGGTACCTTTTAAAAACAAGTGCATTTTCTAACCTTTGCAGTTGAATGAATAATCCTGCTCTGAGTACTTCATACTGAAGATGCACTGAAGGAAGAAAAAGTATCAGCCTTGGAAAGGAAAGCAGTGGCATCTAAAGAACCATGAAGAGAAAAGAAGCCAAAAAAATCCATTTGGTTTACTGACAGCAAAGCTTCAAATGCATTAATAATCTGACTTCCTGAAGCATGACACTGTCAGCCTTTCACACCAACAAAGGAACTAATATTCTCTAATACAACAAGCACAAATTGTCCTAGTCATCAAATTTAGATAGGAAGTGTCCAAATTTTCAGGTATGATTTCCCTGGTTTTCATCAATTCTTAGTAACTAGATTGATGGTAACATGCTGCAGTACACAATGTACACTGTAATATTTTTTAAAAGGATGTCAAAATTACTACCTAATCAATCAAACAAAACCTCTCCTTTAAAAAAATCAAATCACCAACAAGCAAGCCTGTTCATAACTTTAAAATATTTATTAACACAACTGAAGGTTTAAAAACTAATTAAGACCTTATTTTTATAACTTCCCTGCAGATATAAAAATGCTAAAATAGATGAGAATAGTAACTCACATAGAAAAATATGAGCAACTACATAAACACAAATATTCATCATACTGACTCCTATGAATAATCAGCCTTTGATGAGAACTGCTGGAAAATTTCACATGAAAACCTGAATAAGTAAACATCTACAGCATTGCATGGCTCAAAAGGAACGGAGCACCCTGCAAAACCAGAGCATGCTGTACCATATCTAAAGCAAGCCCTTTAGTAAAAACAATTTCTCATTTAAGATACATAAGGTATATACAATTTCTAAATATATACAGAAGCATTTTTTTGAAAGTGAAGACGAAATTTGCTGTTCAAATTAATGGGAACGTTCATAAGGTAGGACAGGAGGTAAAAGTGGCATAGATTCTCATTATGTTGTTTTAATTTTGTGGGATTATCTGATATAAAACAGGGACAGATCAATTACAAGTCCTGTACTTGGTGAACCTGATATATGTAAGATATATTAGCTAAGGATATCAGGGTCTCCAAGAAACCAAAAGAAGAACATGCACATTTTAAACACCATTCATTTTTATAACTCCATTATGAAACTCAGTGAACTCATTTTGACAGAGTTCTCTAACATGGCAACTTATTTTCACACTCTAAGCAACCGTCCCCCAACAGCAGAAGGGTTGGAATTCAGTGATCTTTAAGGTCCTTTCCAGCCTAACCATTCTATGATTCTACCTAGTTCCAACCCCCTGCCATGGGCAGGGACACCTCCGACTAGACCAGGTTGCTCAAAGCCTCATCCAGCCTGGCCTTGAACACCTCCAGGGATGGGGCATCCACAGCTTCTCTGGGCAACCTGTTCCAGTGCCTCACCACCCGCACAGTGAAAAATTTCTTCCTAATGTCTAGTCTAAATCTACGCTGTTTCAGATTAAAAAAAAAGCACCTCAGTAGCTCCCAAACACATACAACTTAGAAGTACATACAATCCTTAGGTCTGCTTCACAGGTTGAGGCGTTCAGCTTCTGTGCTCAAAAGAGGACTGGAACATCTTTCCAGGGTTTATTTGAACCCAGTGATTCAAAGCTTTCCTTTGCAATTGCAACTCCTAAAAACTTACTTTTTTGAAAAAAACAGTGTTTTTATTAGTTACAACATTACAAGTTCAGGGCCCAAGACAGCAATGTTTTCAGCTCTAGTAACTGATTATTCAGTTGTACCTGTAAAATTGGAAATAGTCTCTGACATGTACATATTGCCATCTTGCTAAATGCTACTGTACACTGAACATCCTGACTTTTCAAGTAGGACACTCCTCATTCCAGTCTCGCACAGCCACCAGCCGTGGTCATCTCAACACCTTGCTCCAGCATGTATGGCTTCCTAACCACAGGTGTAGCTCTCTCAGACATCCAGCTAGTAGTAGAAACTTTGCCATCAGCAGAGAGCCACACTTCATACGATTAATGCACATTTTCAGCCAAATTGAAACTGTCATTGCCTGAAACAATTTCCCTGCACTGTCACACAGAGCTTACAAAATGATCTTGGGGCTCGTCTGCTGTTTCTGTCCCTTGATTTCTTGGTCAAGAAATGCAGAGCACCCCCTCTTCCCCAGCTGCAATGGTAACAGAGAGAAACTCCCCAAGTGCAGACTGCACAAGGGGACTCAAGAGTAAATAGGGATTTCCAAAACACAACTTAGTGCACATCCTTACCCTTCAACCTCAAGAATTAGAATATAACAACTGAACAAATGCATGCCAACATTTTGCTTTGGTTTGGTTTTCTACACTAAACCCTATGGCTTCTCAAGCAGTTAACATAGGTCAGCTAGTGAGAAACTACACAGCAATGAAATGGCTTCATCATTTGTCTTTTGCAAGAACATAATCTCTACAAAATTTTAAGTTTTCACAGTGGTTTTAATAGATGATATACAGGATTGCCATGTAAGTAAAAAAGAGATTAAATACCCATCTCGTGCTACTTTAAAATAATAAAAAGCAATCAAGCTAAGTTTAAAACATCTAATGAAAACAACTGCCGTTATAGTTTGGACACACAGTGAGAGACTAGGAGGACCTGAGAAAATTAATAAAGATTGCCCATTTTCCTCTAAGCCTAGGAAAACTGAAAAACAATGTTAGTTTTAAGAGTATGTGAGAATCGGCAGTACCTGAAAAAGTTTATTTCCCAATTCATTCACATAAAGCAAGTCCTTTTTGAAAAATTATATAAAAGGATCTAATATTAGTGCAAAATGAGAAAGCAGTTCAGTAGTTACGTACTGGTATAGAACTGCTTGGTATAAAGAACTGCAACAATTCATATACCTCAAGAGCTGCCCCAGCAAAAGTAGCATACCTTTTAAAGGTGCAATCAGAAAGCCTATCTAAATTGCAGGAGTTTCTAGGACTTCCAGCTAGCACAGCAAAGCAATACAATCAGCAGTGATGTTTGGCATACTGCAATTGGCGACAAAAATGTAAATCTCTAAGTAAGACTCAGGAATGACACACATTGTCTGACATATTCCATTTGTGACAATGACTACCTACCAGTGTGAGCAAGGAAGATTTATGTATTTTTCAGGACAGATGCACAGCCACTCTGTTTCAATGTAGTTCAGTGAAAGTCTGACCTGAAAATTGTCTTTGGACACACTATATACTGAAAAAATGACAACACTGTTTTCAAAATGCAGTATGCTGGAGACTCTAACCACCATTTCCCAACTCAACTGAGTCAGAAAGATGATTTTACTACATCAAAGTATTCAAAAGACTAGAAATGAAATGGAATTAAGAGGTATGAGTTACCTCTGACAAAACTTCCATAAAAAATGACACTGCACCATAGCTACGTGCTTTGGAGGGTTAGGTTCTGGGGTTTTTTAACTTGCCTTCCCCCCCCCCCCCAAAAAAAAAAAACCAACTTTTTACGGACCAGCTATATAAACAGACAAGCACAGAAGCTTTGTGAAAAATGCAACTGTCTCAACATTCACCTTCCTTCTGTGTGCACAACTCTCCCTGTATGCAGAGGTCCAAAAGCAAATTTTCAGAGCACAGTTAATAGCCAAACTTGCCTTCCCAGCTTCCCTTTTGTGAGAAACTGGGCAAATACTATGCTGAAGTATCATGCCCTAGGCATGACCTAGGGCCCAAATGGCTGTTGCCTCCCCAGGTCCCATACTCAGCAAGTACAATTACATATAAACCACCAGTCTGATGCATTTTCATCCCATTTGGTGGATTCATAACCAGAACCCATGAGCATACAAGCTTCCACATTTCAGCTCATTTGAAATAAGATATACCTTCCTGAGCAGAAGATTCATTATCATGTATTACTACATAAGATAACCTGGAACAAAATATATAGCCCCAGATTCTTCTGCCAAACTATAAGCATTTAATTCATTAAGGAGAATGTCTACTCCACTTAATTTTAGGAGCCTTCAAGTAAGGAATTAGGAGCCTTACAAAACAAGGAATTCTTACAAAAGGGCACTGTAAATGAAAAAAAAATTGCATGGGAAGACTATACAAATTTACAGAAGAGGAATCCACTGAAGTTTAATAAATCACATCTAAATCACAGTTCACATCTGGTTCAGTCAGTCTCTGAACTGGAAATACATGTGGGAGGGTGTCAGGCCAGGCATGTATGCTATTTCCCCGTACCGTCGCTCTCTTCCAGTATCCATTTATGGCGCTTTTGAATGCAGGATGCTGTGTCACAGATGCAATGAAGATGCTCTTATGTACAGACATTGATGGCTGACCTAGTCACCATGGGATGTAATATACTCCAAAGAGAAAGGACAGGGCATGATTCACCCCACCTCTGCTTTAAAAGGACATGAGCTGTGCCTGTTTGCCTGCACTGCCTACAAAGGCAGCCCAGAGTGACTGGCTCAGATACAGATCTCTGCATATGTTCAAACAAAATTCACTCTGACAACATTCATTACAGGGAACAATAAACAGAGCTCAAAAACAGATTTCAGAGACTGTATTCAGCTTTCCCTTTTTCTACACAATTGAAAAAGACAACTCTTTTGCAGCACTAGAGCATTGCAAAGCTTGCATCCATCCTACTGAAACATTCAGCTGGAGATATCCAGTTAAAGTTGTTGAACGTCCTTCTTAGCAGCAGTTCCAGCTGAAAGGGGAACCCTTGCTACCTTCCTACAGGCTAATGCTTTACCCCAGTCCTCTCTATGCCATCCTCTCAGCTGTACTGGTACACCGTACCAGCAAGTACAACCATCCTTGCAAGATTTCATGTTAAATCAGATCAATCATCTGATCTGTAGTAAGGAGACCTTTTTTGTTAATTTATTATTTTAAACAAGGAAGAGTTTCTCAATCCCCTTCACCAGGCAGATGGAACCTTTGTTGTACCAGGGAGTTTAAAGGAGAGATGAAGAAGCAAAAAACAGCAGCAGGAAGAGGGGGTTGCAAACCCAAGATTGCTTCCAAAGAAAACGCTTGTCAGAAAAGAGCCTCTATGATGTGTCTGAAGGCAGGCGAGATGAACTCTGTCTTACACTGACTGATTGCTTACTTACATACACCGGGCAGAGCAAAACAACAGCACTGGCACTGTCATCATATTTTATTTTTAACAATGATCAACAAGAAAGGGAACAAAAAGGTAACCACCTTACAATGTCACTCAAAAGGTAAAGAAAGATCTATCACCATGAATGACACGCAGACAATGTACGTAAGGCCACAGAAACATCTTCCAGCTCTTGCTATGCTGGCTGGATAGACCTCCTGCCTCAGCCTGTTCTGGCTATAAGTTATCAGGTCTCTGCTTAAGCTCACTCAGCATGAAACGGGCAAGGAAGCCATCATCTAATCATCTCAGCTAGTAGATCTGATTTAGATTAGATATAAGGAAGAAACCTTACAGGTTGCTTCCAACCCAAACCATTCTATGATTCTATGAAGGGGCAGCAATTCCTGTAGGCACAAATGAAGTTAGAGCAGGACATATACCCCTGCCAAAGAGAAAGCAGGTTACCTTCCCATGTAAAGGCATGAGATGAATACTCAAACACAGCAACACAAGACCATCTTATTCCAAAGTAGTGGATCCACAAGAGACCTGCACATTTGTTTATACCATACAGCAGAACAGTGTTCAAGAGCCCTGAAGAAGCTCTGAGGAGGCTGCTGCATCCACCTAGAGAAAGGCAGGATTTCTACCTAGAGAAAGGCAAGAAACTAATGTCTCTTCCACAATCAGTCTACCTTCACTAGCAGCTAGCTGCATCTAACCTGGTGGTTATAACTAATCTGGTCTCAAATAGTTCAAATAACCTTGCAGAAAGCTCCACATGAAACAGGTATCTTCACACTGACTTCACCTGCTACTGCAGTGTAAGGCATGGCAAACTGTTAGATCTAAACAGAGCTGTCTCAGAAGTCATGACACAGGTACCACTTCCGTGTTGTTTGAGCATCATGTTCAGTGTGAATCACATTTTACTCACTGCCTGTTAATCCAAAGGGAAAACATTTTGGTTGGCACAATTTGTGAAATGTTTTTTATTTTCCTTCATAAAACACAGGTCCGTAATTGATTACACACACTCTAACGTTACCATTGTGAAAGAGACATTCATATTCTGTAACGTCATCATAAGCAAAATCTGAAATCTCATGCTTATTGTGTAAGCACATTGTGAAACTCATCCTAGTATTATTCTCTTTCTTAAATTCACTACCTTTGGCAACTGCTTTGTATTTCAGTGACAGTGCGACAGAGCAAAATCCAGCAGAGTACTGCGGTAAGCATATTTTGCACTCACTCAGCCCTGGTTTAAATGCTCTGTTTGCCCCAGTACTCCACAAACACCAAAACTAACTACATTTTTAACTAGGAAACATATTTTTGTCTTTTTCTTTAAATGCTGGCTCTCAGGTCTGAAGCATCTCCCAGATCCGAGAAATAGTGTGCCTGGGTCTCAGGACACCTCTTCACTGCCTACTGCTTGCAGAACCCTAGCAACCTTTGTCTGCCATGTAACTCACACCTTTTCAATCCAGTAACTTTTGCTCTGCAGATCAGTATGACATATTCTCTCTAAGTCTGAAGGAGTCAAGGGAATGCGTGCAGATAAGCAGCAGCAAGGAACATGCAGCTACAGGAATCGCCCCTGCAGCCTCCATAACTCAAGACTTGCAGCATCCTCATCAGAGATGCTTGCCCAAGATGCAGCTCTCACACAGAAAAGCATTGGTGACCAGCAGTTTGATATCTACTGTGCTAGATTCTCAACACCACAGTTCTGTAGAGTATAGCCTTATCAAAAATAGAAGGAGGACTTTGATCTGTTTCTCTGACTCAGAACTGCCACACTGCCATCATCTCTCAGAGAGATGCCTTTAACTGTAATGGGATCAAAGACATATTCTTGTGGAGGTGGAAGGAGGAGCAGTCTTGGCAACCCCACCTGAAATCAGGTTGTTTGTAGAGTTTGTATTTTACATTTGTCCCTGTGCAAAGGTTATATACAACTATAGAGCACTGACATGAATATACACAGTTAATATTTCCTGTTTCTGTATAAAATGTGTCATTATGTCACTAATTTTCAGGTCTGCTGTAAAGAAACAAAGGAAGTTTAAAGTCTAAAACCAGATCCCTAACCTAATCAAGATACTCAACAAAAATGCTAATTAAACTGCTTTAACCAGGAGAGGACCCAGAAATTCCTTATGCCCTAGAAGAAGCACTTGCTGTCCCAGTACCAAATCACAAGGATAGGTTGTTCCATTTTGAGACAGCAGTTACCAGAGTTCCCATTTTGAGAGACTACTTTATAGAAAGGATTTGAGGAGCTGTAGCTCTACAGACCTTCCCAGGCATGTGCCCCAGGCTGTGCTGAACCCTCTAACTCATCACCCTCGCTAGCTGAGATTCTGGATCAATGAAGAGAGAAACCTAGTATCATATATAAGCTTAATAATGCATGTTGGGGTGGGGGATTTCTTGTAATATGGGCCCATGACTATAAATCTGTGCACTCAAGTAAGCACTTCATCCTCCTAAAAAGTATCTGGTGGTAAAGTTGACTTAAGAGAAATCCGGCCTGCCACTTCTTTGGATGTAGTCATCTATTATTCAGGAGTAGGCTTTCAAGCTGCTCATCCATCTGGTACACATAGCGGCATGTGACTCCTGTAACAGGTCCACCTCTTCCCCAGCCACACAGCTCTGTCCCTTGGGGCTACCCTTATGTGTGGAGTTTGCCTCAGCATCCAAGGGGAAGGAGAAGCAGTTTCATGTCCCCTACTCACAGAGGTGCTTCATCCACCCTTGTACAAGTCATGGAAGTGCAGTGACAATTTTTTTTTCAGTTGCAGTAAAAGCTGGTAAAGCTAAATTCATTTTTGGACAGTTCTCTGACAGACTATTCCTTGAACTACTACTTACGATAATAATGCTTTTCTTGTGCATCTCTCTTGCAGTCCAAAGTCACCCAAATCCCAAACCAGTCTACTACACATATGCACTCAATTCTTTGAATTACTTAATAAAGAATAAGTAATTCTGTTGGTTCAGGGGTATTTAGCCAATACAGCATAGTAGGACCTGGAAATTACTCTTACGCCACTGAAGAAAGTTGTTCTTTATGTCACTCTATGAGCATTGCCACGATTTAACAATAAAAGAAAAATTTTCCAGAACAACCATATGTATATACCAGGGATTTCTGCCAAAGCAGGGCATAGATTCACATCTTTTTGTATTCTCAATGAACAAAACTGCACTACATTCAGGTCTCCAGCACAGACCTGACCTTCTCGACACTCGTACAACAGCAAGAATACCATGTGCAGTTCTGTACCGCGTGTCAAAAGAACCCTGTGATGTCAAACCAAGCTTTGCAAAGTCTTCCTCAAGCAAAGTCTGACTACAGGGAATCAAGCTCTAGGGTTTTAAACAGTTTGTACTGATCAGTGTCAGCCAAATCAAGAGCATGAACTTACTGTATTTTCAGTCATGTGGGAAACAATAAATACTGAATCTCAGCTTATCATATTTTTAACCTCAAATATAAAGCAGAGGACTCCTCTCAAAGGTATCTGACACTCATCCCAAAAAGCCTACAATTAGTAGGTGAAATACCTTAAGGAGCTAACGTAAGGACAATGCACAAACCACGAGAAAGACAGTCAAATACCTGCAGTGACTTCAATAGATTTTGGATCAACATGTTTTTTTTCTTACAATATTTCTACTACTGTGAATTTTCTACTACTTCTATCTAGTACGCAGGATGTAGTTACAAAAAATTGTTATAACACCATTTTTTAATACTATTGATTTAGTTTCCTCCCCTCCTACCACAAGACTAGACACACTTCACTTGGTTCTTGTCTCACGTTAATTTTACAGTGGTGGTAGGCTTGCTTTTAACAGAATTAATTCCAGTTTACTACAGTGTAAGTAAAGGCTGGAAATTAATTTTGTTGGACGACAAAATTCTTACAAAAGTTATGGTATGGAAGCCAATCTGAATTTTAGCCACACAAGAAAGGAGCGGTGTAGAAGAACATTTTGCAAAATGCAGCACATTCTCTGTCTTTAACAAACTCTGGCGTGTATTCATGTCAACTAGTTTTCAATGCTCAAATTTAACCTCCAGTCCTATCTTCTGTCCCTCCCTGTCACTGGAGGAAGACGGATCTCATTTTCTGGAGATGAGCTGTTCAACTAGTCTCCAACTTTGAGCCTGAAGTTTAAGACAGCGTAAATAAAGTGCTATGAACCTTATCTTGAAAGCACTTATAACATGTTTAACACTGAGAAACAAAGACATATATGGTAGCTAGAGAAGCTGTGACCTGAAAGTTGAAATAAGAGGAATATCATGACATTCATTCAAGTTGGATCCAAGTGACAGCTATACTGTTGTATATTATCCACGTGGCACTGTACTGCAGTTTGTGCATGTATTGGAGCTAGGTTGTTTGCATGGTGTGGACAGGCTACAGGCATTGACAGGATCAACTCTCAGGGTCTACTTATGTTTTGATAACACAACAAGGAGGGGTGAGGTCTTCTGCACGCCTGTATATGCTCCATATACAAGTATATCCTTGAAGGTTACTAAGAATGTAAGATGCTTTTATCTGGTCAGAAATCTTCTTTCTACATAGCAAAAAAGTACAGGTCTTGTGTATTTTCTTAACTTCAATCTGAGAAGGAGGCCTGTTTTCAAAACCAGATCACCTAATAAGGCTTTTTTATGCAGAAATAAATCTCTCTAATCTCTTGCAACTGTACATTAGACATCTCCACTTTAATCAGCCAGAAGCAGTTTTAAAAGCCCCATGATAGCAGTGCATCCACCCTTTTGGAAATGTTGTTTTCATCCCTTAGAGAACAACAGCTGCTTTGTGATCTCTTGAGTCTTTGTGTCTTTGTACTGGTAGGTCTAACATCGTCAGTGCCATCGTATTCATTTTCCTGTGCATTCAGTACAAGAGCTGAGCCATTGCAATCACAGCAGTCCCACAGAACTCTGCTGGACAGGCTCCCTTTCTGCAGCTTTGGTCTCAGGAGTTGAATAAAAGATGGGAGGAGACAGCAGTAAAAGTACCATTCCAGAAAAAAAATTAAAATAAAATCACATCAACTAAAACTCTTCAGATATGTAATAACATTCAACCACAGTGTAAACAAGTTTATTAAAAAAAAACAAAACCAACAACATGTTGAAAGGATTATTTTAGAGAAAGAAATACATTTTTTAACGTAGATTTCAACAAGGGCTCAGCTGCCATTCACAAAACAAAGATGAAGTGTGCCTTCACTCTTTCACTAAATCCATGCCTTAGGGTATTCCTCTAGGATGAGGAGCAAGGCTACTTATCCCTTCTCTGATTTAAATAACAGGTTTTAGTTCAACTCCCCTTGCAGATCAGAGCTCAGCTACTACACAAGGTGCTGTCATGCTCTTCTGCCGAAGATGTCCTATTCCTTTAGCCTATTCATTGGACTAGAGGTAAAACAACAACAACAAAAAAAGTGGTTAGTGCACTACTTCAGAGAAGGTAGCCAGGGTTTCGCTACATTTAATAAGAAAGAACTTCATTTCCACAGGCCACACAGGATGTACAATAGTTCTCCTAAGTGGAGCACTCCTAAGTGCTAACCAGATGTACTAGCAACAATTTGAACCAAAGATGTAAATTTTTGCTTAGGAGAACATGTGGCCAGAGGAAAAATATATCTAATTACATTTCCTATATTTACAATTTCTGGTAGCATACATAATTCTTTTTTCTTTTGTACATGACCACCTGCAGTGCAGGTAAGCATAAAGGGTAAGGGATCCATTCAGTAAATAACAGACTCATAGAAGGACAATTTCCCATACTCCTCCTAACAATATAGGATAATAATTACATACCAGATAGAGTTCAAATATACGTGTCTATTTGGATATAACATTTATCATAACACAAAAATATAAAATAATCCAAACATTAACCCTAAACCGTGTTTTTTTCTAACCTTACTGGTTAGTCCTGAATTTCCCCTGCATCCAAGAAACACCCATAAACACATTATAGTTCTCCCCAAGACTGTATCTACTTGCCGTTATTCACAGGTTAAACTTCTGGCAGGAGGATTTTGCAAGAGAGCTTCTCTATCTAGTGTCTGACTCTGACATCCTGTTCCAAGATGTCACACTCCTGGCTGCTGCTGCCTATATTGAATCAGATCAGAAAAAGCTAAAAATGAAGCCCAAATCAAGGTCAAAAGCAGCACGTACCCTCCAGGAACCCTGTGGCTTTTGGATAAATATTGTGTCACCGTTAGGTGCTTATTATGAGAAAGTGTTAACACTATTAGCTAAAGCAGATAAAAGACACAAAAGCCTTCAAATATACAAGATACTGTAAAATAGGGTTTTCATACTTCCAAATAGGGAAAAAACAGTGAAAGTTTAGGATTAAGTTCTGATAGAGGTTCAAGTAATTGCCAAATATAATAAAGTATTCAGAACTCATATCCTCGTGTAGAATTAAGGTTCAACACTAACCTACAGTTGAATTAAAAAGTACTAACCAAATGGATAATTCTAAGAAAATGGGTAAAATGTCATACAGATGTTTGATATAGATACCATTACCGTTATCATTACTGTCACTGGGGGTCAGGGCTTCTGCAAGGGCAATTTTTACCCTAAGCATACTGGTCTCTTCAGACTCCCTAGAGAAAGACTGATTTATTCTGGCACTAACTCACAGCAATTCCTAAATTTAAGCTCTCCTGGGGTGAACTTCAGGCATCTCGAGAAAGACTCCCTAAGTAAACTTCACCTTGCAAGTACCTCCGAGAGGTACCTACACTGCAGCAAGAACTGTACTAGCATTTAACAAAGAGGCAATCCTTGCTCCTTGCAAACAAGTAACGTAGGTACAAGCTGAGAGAGAGGAGAGAGGAGTGTATTGTCAACCAAGAGTAGAGTACAACAGGGAAAGCATGAGAATGGCACAAGCAACAAGAGTCAAAGCACACAACCTGTAGAAGAACCAGCAACACAATTATTACACTGCTGCAACACCCTTCTGCCCATATCTTACTTTTCAGGATCCTTTAAGCATTTCCACCACCATAACCTCTCATGTCCACAGTCAGCAGAAATTGGCCTGGACAACAAAGCTTGAGATTTTTCTTCAAGCTTCTCCATAAAAACCATTTTGTTTCTTCTAAGCAATTATATCAGATTTATCAGCACCCACATAGTCCAAAAATAACATAATCTTTTTTGACTAAGTCCAACACAACAAGAACATATGTGCCTACTTACAAACTGATTTTTTTTTCTTTTATTTATAAAGATCTATTTGTGATTACAGTGAAGTATTTCACATCCAGGGTTTCCAATCAGTAAGAAACAACCACAAGGCACTCTTAACATTGTCTGTGTAACTGCAACACGTGAGACAGAAATGACAAACTGGTGACAACAGGGAGGAACAGGCTGAAGCAATGATTCCCTCCATCATGCCCTGTTTCATGCTGGCCTACAAATCAGTCTCTCCCCAGCCCTTCCTATTGGTTGGGAGGGAGGAACAAAGAACATCAAGAAGGTTTGCTAGTGTTTCACATAGCTACTTAAGGGACATGGTGGACTTCTAGAAAGAAAGGACCGCCAAGTGATAGGATGCTGAGCCCAGTGCTCTATATTTGCAGGCAACTACACAACAGATGACTAAGTTGCTATCGCTCACACACTTCAGGCCACAAAATCCTCCCCTGCACCATTAAAAGACTTAAGACATGTTGTGAAGAAAAAATTTTCTGAGGCCAAAAATCACAAATACATCAAGTGACAAATAACTCTAAAATTTAAAAAAAAATATACATATGCTACCAGTCAGATGCAAATTCTTAAGACTTAGTACTCAAGCCTACTCTTTTACTAAGACTGTAGCATGGTAGTACCTTGAGCTCAATGAAATTGGAATTATATATCTGAGCCACTCCTGAAGGATAAAACAAATGACAGCCCCTAGCCCTAACAGATTACTTTCATTTCTGACATAAATCTTTACATGGCTTTCAAGTGACTTTAAAAGAAGTGGCAAGCAGTTAATGCTCCTTAAAATCCATTCACATGCTGAAAATATGCAAGACATCTTGCACAACTTATTTTCTTGTGTGCTGATAACTTTTCAGTGACATGACAGCATCAAAGCGTATATGTAAAAAGCATATATGTAAAAAGCACTTCTAAATGGAAAAGACAAAATAATTAATACATTCTGCTATATAACACATTAAAAACCTTGGGAACCATATGCCCACATGCTAATAATTTAAAAGCTATAGCCTGAAGCTACATCCAGAATTAATTAGAAAATAATTACAAATTTTCCTTCCAAAACTTTTAAAATAAGTCTTGCAAATTAATAGGTTACATACTTAAGTCATCGGCACAATAATACCTGTATCCTCGAAGAGATGAATGCAATTTCATTACCAGTAAAAACAATGTTTATTAAAAAAATGTAAGCCATGAACACATCCCTAAGAAGAAAAAGAAATCAACCTTTTCTCATAGATTTGTTTCATGCATTCATCGCTATACCACAGGCCCCCTGAGTGTCTACGATATCCACAAGTTACAGTTTTGCACCTAATCCCTGCTTACAGTCAATGGCGACTTACAAGTCAATCCAGCTGCCTACATGTAGGCACCTCATGCCATTTAGAAAATTGGTCAGGGCATTTCAAAGGCACGGACAAAGATGTATGGACAACCAAACCTAGCCCTGTCTTTCTACTGGCTATAATGGGAATTTAAACACTGCTTGTGTGAAGGTATGCCAGGAGATGGCTTGTCCTCCTTGGCACCAGGTGAAGGTAACTGGATGCAACATGAAGAACTACAGAACTGGACACGAGACATTGTTCAACACAGCAAGGCTGTAAGGCTGCCAAAAGTGACCAATAGCACCAAAAGGGATGGCATGGTCTCACAGTGGGTTGAGAGGGGATACATGAGAAACAGCCGAGCATCACGAGCAGCTGAAGGGAAACATCAGGGAGCTTTGGCGGGCAGAGTCCTGCAAGGTCAGCAGTGCCTTGGTAATTCCATCCATAACACCATGTGAAGTATTCAGGAGGACAAAAGGACAAAGAAAGGGTGGAATCACAATGAACAGATAAGGAATATGCATGGGAAATTAAGAGAAGGGGGATGGCCATGTGGAAACAAGATGCTGGACAGCCAACTGGTCTGAGCCAGCCCTGTGCATGATCAGCCTCTTTCTACTTCTTATTGAATTCTCCTCCTAACTATTTTCCGGTGCAAAGGGTGTCCTCTGTGCTATATGTACAAGAGAGATTCCAGCAACTTCAAACCACACTAGCCAGCGAGCAGGACACGAGGCCCGGGGAACATGCTATTTATTGAGCAACTACAGGTCTATAGGCTTGACACTTGGAGGGACTTTTGGTCTAGGACAGCTAACAGAGAGGTCCATATGAGTATGCAGGTGAGATGCCAGCAAACATCAAGTCAGACTAGGCAATGGATAGGACTGGAGGCTTAATGGCTGGATACCATAGGGGTCAGCTACCAAAGAGTGGGGGCCTGACACTTGAGGGACCGTAGGTCTGGGCAGGTGCATGGGGTGTGCATGTACAAGTGTGGGTGTGAGATCTGCTAGCAAGGCAGACCTGGGAACAGTGCAGTGCAGCAGCCTCACATCTAGTGGACCAGAGAGCAGGAAACTCCTGGGCTTGAGACTCCCACCAACATCAGCTCTGGAGAAATGGATCAGTGCACTCTCTTCCATCCTGAAGGCCACTAGAGTTCGTCACTCTAAAGATACCCCATGTTTAAACAGCTTTATTTAAATACCTAGAGTCTGGAGCAGAGCCCACTCTTCAGCACCAAACAGCAGGGGCATGATTCAGTTGTCTAAAACCAGAACGTAACATTTGAGGTGCGCCAGCTGGTCCAGATGAGTGAGGCTGTTGTGCAGCTCCTCTGTCATACCCACTTGCCGCATCTGGATATCTCAAGGCCCCATGAGCATGTCAAATTACAGTCAATACCTTCATTAAGATAAATTAATCACAGCCCAAGTGATTGTGCTGTTAAATTAGGTATACCAAACACATGCCTAAAATTAGGTAGAATAAGTCTGGGCTGTATCATGTTCTATGAATTCACATAATAAATGCCTGAGACCCAAGGATAAGGTACTTACAGTCAGATACAACAGAAACAGCTCCATGTCTGGCTCTGGTAATTGAGAGACACAGGGTCACACAGACATGAGCCAGCAGTGTGCACCTGCAGCCCAGAAGGCCAACTATGGCCTGGACTGCATTAAAAAAGGAATAGCCAGCTGAGAAAGGGAGGTGATTCTCCCACTCTATCTGCTCTTGTGAGACCCCATCTGGGGTACTGTGTCCAGCACAAGAAAGATGTGGAGCTCTTGGAACAAGTCCAGAGGAGGGCCACTAAGATGATCAGAGGGCTGGAGACCCTCTCCTATGAAGAAAGGTTGAGGGAACTGGGCTTGTTTAGCTTGGAGAAGAGAAGGCTCCGGGGAGACCTCATTGCGGCCTTCCAGTACTTGAAAGGAGCCTATAAACAGGAGGGGGAGCGACTGTTTACAGGGGTTGATAGTGACAAGACGAGGGGGAATGTTTTTAAACTAACAGAGGGGAGATTTAGGTTAGATATTAGGATTTTCACTCAGAGGGTGGTGAGGCACTGGAGCAGGTTGTCCAGAGAAGTTGTGGATGCCCCATCCCTGGAGGCACTCAAGACCAGGCTGGATGCGGCCCTGGGCAGCCTGCCCACAGCAGGGGGGTTGAAACTAGATGATCTTTAAGGTCCTTTTCAGCCCAGGCCATTCTACAATTCTGTCAGTCTTTCCAGGGGAGACTCAAGCACCTTGCTTTTCCTCTGTGATTCAGATGCAACACAAAGCAATATCCCATGGATCTCAGTTAAGACCAGCAGACACACACTATAGCATTCACACCAACTGCTTCACCAGTGTATGGACTCTGGCACAAAATTGTTGTGAAACACAACCCAAAAAAACCCCCCAAGTGTCCTGTTTATCCCAATTCTGGAGAATGAACTTGGGATTCTAAACAAATTATTATGAGCGAGGTCTGAAAGTGCCATGACTGAAGAAAAAGGAGACACTGAGAAACCATCTCTGAATGAAGGGCATCAGCACCGTCCACGCAAAATGCAGAGGATATTCAGGACTTGTTAAAAGTATAAAGGCATACTGTCATCAAATTCCTTCTAATGTTAAGTACTAGTCAAGTTTTTTTCTAATCAGTGGAGAGAAATTAGCATCTCCAGACTCAGTTCAGACAACTGCTTAAGAATGGAGTAAGACAGGTTGGATGAACTGCCCTTGCCCTTTGGCTTCTTCAGATTGAATGGACAACTATTTTTTTCCAAGCTATCTAACTTTAATTACTAATTACATTTAATCATAACTTTTAGCACGAACAATTACAAGAGTTCTCTAGTTACTAGCACTTACCATACTTAGTCAGAAACAATCTGTCCTCCAGCAGCTGCAGATAAAACTGAGAAGTCAACTGATCTTTTCTCCTATGCAGCAGAGGATCTAACTCATCAACTCTTACAGTGGAATTTATCTGACAGCATGAGGACATCTTCACGGAAGTTTGCCACCTTCACCTCTATGTGTAACCATTTTAGAAATGCACACTTTAAGGTACAAGTCATCTCACCCTGATTTAATACACCATAGATAGCAAGATCAACATTGGTACCACATCGTGAACACAAGTGAATACGAGAGAAGCTGGCTTTCTTTCCCCAGGTGGGAAAACTTATTTGTTCCAAGTCAGAATGCATTTGCAATGCCCCTTTGCAGCACGGGGGCACACAGGGTTGAGTATGTCCAGCCATCAGGTGTACTTCCATGCTTCTGCTTTCAAGAAAAAGCTATCCCAAAATAGTGTAATCTTACAGATTTCTCTATTTTTACAAGGTGGGTACAACCTTAGCTCAGCTAGATCAGTAGAATCAGTTTTCAGGTACTTCACATAGTAGAAGTGGTAATGGTGATCCAAATTCACCAGTGAATGTGATCCAGTATCTCTTGTGTCTTGGTTTACATGACTTTTTAATTGTAGTAACACAATAAAATATATAAAGCAATCAATAAATAAAACAACAAAATAAATAAATAATGTCTAAGCTATCAGCTCAATGTCACTTTAAAATCAGGTACCCTATATCGGTTTTCTGTAACATCTTATAGACCAATACTTCAATCATAAAATAAAATATTCAAGAATATGCTGAAGTATATTTTGTTGCTTGTTTTCTTATGATTCTTTAAAATTAGTAAAAATGTCATCTTTAAATTGCTTCAAATGCTTTTCAAAGGGGTTTTTTGACAAGAAAAGCAATTTTTAGTCTTCCAGGCAGACTTACACTACTTTTCTCCCTGTCTTCTCGTAAGTGTGAATTTTTTAATGAATCATTCACTTAGTGTTTGATCAAGCCACATTCAAAGACTTTAAGAATGGCTTAGTGACCCCTCCCCAAAGTGAATATTCCACAAGAAAACACCTTCTGTAATTATAAATTTTACAACAGATCCCATTTTATAAGTAAAATTGAGGAAATCATATTTTAGGGGAGGCTCATGAAAGAAAATTATATACTTATAAGTCCATATACAAAATTATATAATTGGAAATTTGATTTTTATAAACTCCTATGTCTCTATTGTTTTTACTAAATTATCCTCTGTCTTGCAACATAGAAAAGATCAGGCAAATCTGTCAATGCCTGTACCTCACAAGTATTCAGATATGAGCTTACTGACTACATTTCATTATCAGGTAGAGTCAAAAAAGTTTTATTTTATTACAAGAACTTTTGCATGAACCCTAGGTAAAAGCAAATTACTGGTGTAAATGTTGTATTTCCAGGAGATATGAACAGAGATACACTGGATGTAGAACATTTGGTAAAGTAAGTGCAGACAATAGACTTTCTCATATATTAAACTGCAAGGTCAGCTGCCAAGGAGAAAGACTGTATGGTATATTTACAGGACTGTGGACTATATCCCAGAAGTAACCAACCAAAAGATACTTATGGGTCATGGCATAAAACAGTCTGAGCAAGAGCCTCCCGAAAGATGCAGCAGTGCTATGAAGACAAGAACCAAAGTGCCCCCTGAAAGTGAAACACAGAAATAAACAACATTTTTAGTAAAGAAGCAATGCTACCTCTATAGACCACATGGGGGAGGCTCCTCTGCATTCTGAAATGTTATTCCCAGCTCTCTTCTGCAGACTTCAAAAGCAGGCAGTGAAAGAAAGTCAGCATGTAAAACAAAAGCTATAACAATAATCTGGGGACCGGCAAACAATGAGCAAGACACAGACTATCAGGAACGAAAATGAAATGACAGCTTCCAGAACAGCCCAGTTTTGAAAAGATCCTCTTTCCTTTAGAAAAATTATATTCAGAGGATAAGCGTTCCAGTGCCTCCAAGTCTATTAATAAAACATAGGTTTCTTTTTAATTTCTGTCCAGGAAAGTAGTTGTGCACTTTGGAAACAAAACTAGTTATTAGTGCTCGGCTGGACAACACTAATTGTGGCCGTATTTTTCAAGTAACCGTCAGGATTGATGCTACTACTATTGCTTTTAGACATATGCTGTGTTATAGACTTTGAGCCTATATTGCAAGCATAAATTATTCTTGTTTTAAATAAGCCTACTGAAACCCTCACATAAAATTTGACAGTGTTTCTTCTAGCTGTTTAACCACTCATGACAAGTTGATAAACCCAGCTCAGTAGTTAGCATGGATGAATAAACACATATTCTTAAATGGGATGGGTATCTTCTCAACTGAGGTAAGATCCAACATCACCTCTCTACCAACCTCTACATAGACTTCAGAATTCAGCATCTTCTTGTAATGGTAATATCAACCAGAAGCCAACTCTAAGAAAATATTTAATTATTAGCTGCACAACAATCAATCCCCAAATATTAAATGAAATTCTTAAATAGTATGCATATTATAATTTAATAAAAAATAGAAGTCATATCTAAGAGCCACATTAGAAAGGCAAGCAATACCCATGAAATGAATAAAAAGTGCAGCATCTGATCTTCTATTCATTTGTTGCCCTTAAGGGTTTTCAAACAAACACTTCTATCTTGAAGTGTACTTGCAGAGTAGAAATGTTCCAGTGTTAGAGAGAAATATTCTGTTTGAAATACAAGCACGCACTCCTAAGCAGAATATCAAACCCAAGTTTTTCCCAACTGAAATATACAAAGCATCCTCAGCAGCTGTGTTAGAAAATCCAGTGATATCAGCATTTGCAAAACCTCCAAGAACTGCTTGGAATTATGCATTTGTTACAACAGTGTACACAAAATAAATGAAATCTAATAGGAAATAACTCCTGTGCAGGCATATGTGCACTCTGAGCACTAAACCCGTACTGCAGCGTAAGATTGCTTTGCATCCAAGATGTCACATTCCCTGAACGGTGCTCAGATGCTGATGTGAGTTACTGCTGCTCATTACCTTTTATTATCAGAAACACATACAGAAAGGAACCAAATCAGTTGTGCCACTTCTTACATTCCTTCTAGAGCTTTAGAAATGTTATTATTTATGATGGCAACAACAACCCAATCATCTGCAAGCTTTAGTACGTTACCATTTGCTACCCCAAAAAACATTTTACATACAACTTTAATCTCCATTACATATGAAAAATAAGGATGAGAAAGCTGCATTAAATCTCATTAATCCAGCCTTGAGTGCTAGAACACACATTTCTGATGCATCAATGGGGAGCAAACAAACTTCAACCTATTTTAGAACACTAAAAAATTCCCACCCTGCACTGGGTGCAGCACTGGATCCAGCTCAAGCATACAGAATAAAGCTTTTGTCCCCTTATAGTATTTTGTTTGCTTCTGCTGTTAACAGATTACAGCGTAAAAGTTCCCTATGACAGCAATTCTTAAGTGATGAAATGTATTTTATATTATAATGACTCCAGAATAAATGACTTCACTATGAAGCTTTGGGAAGGGGATGCGAACTAGGAGAACAGGACAGCACCCGGCCTCTGTATAAGCAACGAGTTTCACATCCAGGTAAAAAACTTCAGCCTGGGGCACTACCAGCAGAAAGATTTTTTTTTTTCTTTCACAGGTAAAAAACGATAGAGTACTGTTAAATCTTCCTCCCCCCTCTGGTTTTTCCTCTGGATATAAGTTTGGACATCAAATTTAACTGACATGCAACACTGAGATCCAGCAAAATAAAAGGTAAAATTTCACTGATGAGATTCTTGAGTTTTATGACACCATGAGCAATTGAAGAGAAACTACAAAAGATCTGTTTCACAATATACCTTATCATCCACAGATGACATAACAGCATTCATTCTGAAGCACATTACTCATTTTAAGAAATGAAGCAGAGTTTAATCTTAAAAGTATAAATTACTGCAGCCAATTGCAAAACCTACAGACTTCTGTTGCCTACTCTTTTCAAACATCTGAAGCAGCATTTCTGAATAAGAACTCATCAAAGCCAAACTCTGAATCTAGACAATAGTTCATATTCTCCAAGAAAGTGGAGTTTTCTGTCTGGAAGACTGAATTGGATGAGAAATGCTTTGAAGCCCTGCATAAAAGCTGAGCTCCTGCAGACTGACTCTTTGCTAAGCTTCTTAACTCCTCGGTTTATCCACCCGCCTCCTCCAGAGCATTTTACAGAAGTGAAGCTATACAGGGTATCTTCAGCCAGGGTGTCAATCAACACCATATCTCATCAATTTCAGAGAAGTTATACCCATCTGCATCAGCTAGGAAGTTTACACATCACATCTATCTGCTCAGTGGGCTTAATACTGACATGTCCCAACATCTCCAAGTACTACCAAGAAAATACAGAAGCAGCTCCACCACACCATTAAGACTGTTGTGTGGACCTGTTGATTTGAATTAATCTAAAGAAATAAAACAGCAAGATCAAAAACCGAAGGGAGAAGGAACTGACTCTACTGTAGACAGAGAACCACTGTAAACAAAACAAATCAAAAAGGTTTCAAACAAAAGATGATTGAAGAAGAGCAAAAAGAATTAAGTGATCCAGGTCAGGCCACAGAGAAAAAAAAACCAAAAAACCAAAACCAATTACCTCAACACTATAATTGCTTATGGAAAACAGGAATGATTCCAAGCAAAGATCTTATCACAGGAGGTTACATTTAATGTTCATCCTCCTTAAAGCTAGCATGCTAAATCCACAGAAACAGGGCTTGTAATAATTCTAGTTCTTTATAAACACGATACAAGCTCTACCTACTTAGCGGTAGACCAGAGGAACAATGAGAAGTTTGTCCAAGTTCTCACAGAGGTTCACAGAAGAACCACCTGCAGGAGACCACCACTGTGCTTATACCTTTAAACGTTTCTGCCAAGATGAAATCTTACTTCCACCATGAAATACTTAAACCAGCCATTTTCACTAGAAAAGAAACAAGCTGATGAGCACAACAAGGTGAAAAGTAAAATAGCATCATTCAAGTGATGCTCCGGCCTGAAAGACTAAGTAGTCATTGTACTATTTCGTCACCTAGGACTGCTTCGTCAGAAGTCTCTCACAAGACTTTTAGCCTTATTATGACCTATCCTAATGCTGGGATATTTCAGATAAAAAAAAAAAATCTTGTACGAAAATCAGGATATAATAAGGAAAATTTACACGAGCAGGAATAAATGAGCACAGATTTAAAAATCTTGGGAAGAGAATGGCAATTAGTTAAAACTCAGAAAAATGGCCTGGCAAAATTTTACTGTTTTTGGTTCACAGCAGTTCTCTCTGTGTGCGCTTATTCAGATATGCTGACTCTGCACACAAAAATAAAATTTTACTGCTTTTCATTTCTATGCATACTATAGTGCCTAAAGAGCTATGACAATCTAAACTGGATTAATTTTTGCCTAATGCACCATGGACAAAATTACTAAGTGAACCCTACCTGTCATCCATTTCAGAAATCACACATTGTTACATTAATGTTTTTTGACTACCTGTTTAATAATTCTCAAGTACTTCAGTGTTATCACTGACTCAGTGCCAAACAGAAGAGGCACAAGCAGATTTCAAAATCCCTTTAAAATGCCCTTGCAAGACATACAGCTAAAAGAGGAAAACACTGTTCAACTTACAAGTTCAAAGGTTGGAATTTTACCACCAGAAAAGAAGAATGCCGTTCTTTCTGAGTCCCTTTTAAAATTAGGACAAAATTATGTGTATGTATTTATACACAAATACTTACTGATAGAGTGCACTGCAAAACAAAACTCAGGGAAGTCAGGTTATAGAAAGTTTGTTGTACTTTTAAAACAGAATTATTAGATTCTTATTAAAATCTCACATCTGGTTGCAAAACTGAGGAAGAAACAAATATTGTGAAACCAACTTCTACAAAGTTAGGGTAAGAAATATGACATCGGCTTATTAGGTATTATTTGTAAAGGGATAGGTGATAGTAAGAAAATCTTTAGAAATATGACAGTTAATCAAGTCTAACTGAATTATTAATTAAAACAATTTTAGCATAGAATTGCTGCACTAGAAACACAAGTCCATTCCCTCCTTGAACCTACTGCTCCCATAATAAGTTTTATACATGGCAAATAATTTCTCAGAAACTTTTGATAGAGCCCAGGAAATTCATGAACCGTTCACCATGGACGGTGGATCATGGAACATATGGATCAAAGTAACTCATTGTCAACGTAACTCTTTGTCACATATGTCACTCACTGTAACCTCTGTACAGAGAGAGATTGAACAGATAAACATTGAACAGATAAACACTGAGTGACTTAAATTTTAAACAATCAATTTACCATTATTGCCTATTAAATTTAAATAATACCTTGAAAGGGAAAAGCAGGTCATGCACTCCTCTGATTTGTTTCTACATTCACATGATGGACTTGACTCAGTTGCCCATACCTAGATATCCTTGCCCATCTGAGAGGTCCTTGGGAGGCCAAGATATCATCAAAGGAATGGCAGACAAGGCACAGGGCCTATGGAAGGCCTGTATCCATCCTGAGTGGAAATCAGGGTAACCAAGGCCATCTCAAATAGCACTAGATGCCTACGTGGGGCAATCTAAATGGAGCTTCTACATCAGATTCAGCTCCAGACTGGGATGCCCTACACCTTACAGACACACCTTCAGGTGACCAGATGGGAGCTCAGATCCAAGCACCCATTACTGTCAGTGGACCCAGGAGAGCTACTGACTTCATTCTAAGGCCAACACCTACACCTCAGCACCTGAGCAGCTCGAGTCCTCTGATTTTACAGACAAAACCCCTGCTGACTGCCAAGCACGGACACCCAGCTCACACTACAGACACCTCTACTCAGGTGTCCAAATCACGAGACAAATTCCACCCTAAAGCCAGATGGGATGATTACCATCACAGGAACCTCAGTTTGGCCCACCCTGCTTTAGGCAAATGAGCGCAACTAAACATTGCTAGGACAATAATCATTGTAGGACCTTTTATACTCAGTGCAAAGAGACAGATGCCTTCAGAGACTGATTCAGTTAAACACCTGATTTTGGATAAGACTAATCCACAGCTACCCATATCCTCCCAAAGTATATAGGAACATGCCCAATCTCTCTTAATGACAGCTGTAACTAGCTTACACAACCATATGCTCATATTGTCATCAGCTTTATTTCCTTCTCCTGTCGTCTTCCTCCAATGTTCATTTGCTTCTTCTTTACTAATGAGTTACAAACCTTAAAATAACATCCTATCTTAATCACTTTCATCATCAACTGCACTTATTACAGTTAACGGGACCCCATATAGTAAAATAGTAAATACAATGATGGCTGACATTTATTTAGAACAAAATTCAGCACACCCAGATACAACTCTACAAGTTCACTGGCACCCAACAGCCATCAGATTGATCCCACTACTCGAGACTACTGAGAGCCCAACAAAGCAGTGTCAGCAGCCAAGTTACAGCTCTTTTGGTCTGTCCTATGCTTAGCAAAGTCCTGATACTACATTAGAAGTGGACAAATACACCTTTAAAAATTTATAGCACCATGATAATTTTGGCTTTACAAAAAACCAAAAGCACTGTTTTTCAAATCTCAGTAGATATACCAACCGTAAATTTGGCATCAAAGTTTTCTTGCCAAGAGGTCCACTTTAAGCAATGGCTGAAAACTGACAAGTTTAAAAGACAAGTTATGCAAGGAAAGAAAAGGAGGAGAACACTTTAAAAAATGCATGATCAGAAATAAAAAATTCAAACAATTGTCAGCATTAACATGGTGGAGGAAGATTTGCGTACACAGGAAAAACTGCAGGTCTGCCCTTTGTAAAAACTTGCTAAATTGTGAAAATCACAAAACACGAGTGAAATGCCAGACCAAAAATGCCAAGTTACTAGTAAAGAAATTTAAAGAATAAGATTACCTTGTTCCAACCTAAAGCATAGGGAACGTTTTGCAGCCTCTATCTCGGGACTTGGATGATCCAGAACACGCCTGCACCACTGCAGAGGACTCAGCGATTTCTCTTGAGGAGTGAGAGTCTTGGTAGGCAAGACGTATAACCTTAACCAAAATACACACAAATATCAGCAAGATATGCAGTATTTAAAAGTTTATTTTGGTATTCTCACTTTCCTGCCCACTAATAATTTATATCAGTGCAAAGACCTGCAATATGATCTCTAATCTATCCAAACAAGAGATATTCTGAAGTACAAGAGTTTGTACTCGTTTTCTCCTTCCCTCCTCAGAAAAGTAGGTGGCAAAATATGAGCTCTGCAAGTCTGGCACGTCAAAACAAAGTTCAAGTAGATAATTCATAAAAATCTTCTCAGTCTGAATTTCAGCACTGCCCAAAGTTCATATACATTAGCTGCTGTACACACCCCTAAGGTGCTATTAGTTTTCCCTTTTATATTCTTCTTTACTGGAAATTAGATAATTTCAGTATTTCATTTTACATTTAAATCATAATCTCACTGTTATCTATTCTACTCTTCTACCTATAACAATTTAATCAAGTTGTCAGTGTGATGATTATAACTTAATTTTCATACACAGTATCTTCTCCCAGATGAACCAAATGTTGTACAAGTCAGATTTTTAAAGATCAGAAAACATCTGCTGAGAAACAATGAAAATCCAATTTAGATATTCAATGCCAGCAGAAAAAAAAAAAAAAAAAGGCAAGAAAAGCTAGTGTATATGCATTACTCTCAGACAAGAGTAGGCAACTAATGAGATGGTCACGCACATGAGGAAGCCAGGTATCCAAGCAGATGTCACGGGGAAATTCTTGAAGCTGGGATCTGCATTGCTGCTGTTGCCCTTGCAGATCAGCACACACAAGCAGACACATGGCTTCACCTGGGAGAGTGCAGATCTCCCGGGAAGGAAACTATTCTTGGCCACCAGAGACGGCTCGCAGCTCCTTGGCCTGACTGCTTCTGATCGATGAGGCTGCAGACAGTCAGAGGCAGGTTCTCAGGCACCAGCTAAACACTCCATGGGCTGCAAAGGAATCTGGCCTGCACAGAGCAGGTGCAAAAGGCAAGACCAAAAAAAAAAAAAAAAAACCAAAAAAAAAAACCACCAAAAAAACAAATGGACCGGGCTCCTCAGGGGACAACTAACAGGTAACAGCCTTTCACCTTCAAGGTTTTGGCTCAACAGCTACCCAAGTCCCCTGAGAGCAACTCTTCCGCAGAGTCTGCTCAATGGCGGTTTTTTTGTTTGTGCTTTTTTTTTTATTGAAGTCAATCAGCATTCTCTAACCAGCTCACAATGAATAAATATCCTCACTGCGATTGCTCTCTCTCATTTGGCAATCCCACCAGAGATGAACTATTGGATTTCTCTGAGGAGACGACTCATTTCCCCTGACGACTTGTGGTGCCTGGCTACACGCTTAGAAAAGGATACTGAGAAAAATTAAAAGAAAAAAAAAAAAAAAGAAAAAATGAAAAGCTTTCAGCTCTCCTGTTAACCCGCAGAAGTGCTTCAAAAGTTCAACATCTGACTGATGAATTCTCAATGATCAGACGTTTGTGTAAAAAGCTGAACAGCAAAACAAAAAGTTTGACTTGTCTGCAATGATGCTAATTCTCCAGGGTTTTTGTAACTACAGTTAAAAAAAAAAAAAAAAAAGTAAAGGTATTTAAGGCCTAAAATTACTAATCAACAACTGGGATATGCACTGGTCTTTCGCCTTCCAAATAGCAATTTGCTTTAAAGACTGACATTACAAAAAAGCCCCAAGCAGCTGGCATCACACAGCTGACCTTTCATGGACAATGCCAGAGACTTAGCTTTGAACTAAAAACCTTCAACAGCTAAAACAACTCACTCATAGTGGAATGAATTTGTCAACAAATCCCTGTCATTAAATTCTTCCTGTGGACACATTTGTGTGTGACACGAAGGTAAGTTTTGGCACCAAAAAAAGCATTTAGGATTGCTTCCAGGGGGCAAATCAAATAGGAAATTTTACTAGGGCACACAAAATAATGATGACTTTGTACCACTCTGAAATGTAAACAGGGAAAACTTTTTGCTTAACAGGATGGGAACAAACAAATCCGATATTCCTTAATGTGAAGGAAAGTTAGAGGTTATGACTGATGCAAAATTTGATTCAAGTCCAGACTGACAAGCCCAGAAGAGCCCTGCGCAGACCAGCGGTACACACAATTTGTTTGTACACATACAATTGTATGTACGCATACAATTTGTTTATGATTCTCAAAAGCAATTTTCTGAAACTGCAGGATGGTATTGTTTGTACCATGAAGTACACACAACCAGCATTCAAGAAACATTTAGGATATTTAGATCAATTTTCAAATCCTTTCTCTTCTATCAAAAATAAGGATGTTGAAATGCATCTTTGCTGCCTTATACTGTATTTTATTCTCAGCTGACGTAAACTTCAGCTCAATTTAAAAACCAACTGCACAAAAAACTACCTTGAAGCTTTGACAGGTACTTAAATCAGCTATTTAAGTACAGCTAATCTATATTTTATTACTGACATTTTAAAACAATTGAGCATCAATTACACTTAACATGATTACACAGACAATGATCTCCGTAGTATTCCAGCAGCGTCCCTACGGTGTTCGTCCACATTGCTGAGCCAAGTTTAGAGGCACCGGGCTTACTTATTTATTTAGATCTCTAGTCTATAATTCCCCCTTCTACTTGTGTTTAAGTGAGTGCAACCATTCCTCTCGGTCGATTTTATTTTCTCCTTTATTCATTAGCTATTCAGTTTTGCTTTATTCAATTTCCTAGCACCCAGCCGTGCCTTTCGAAGCTACAGGGGCGCTTGAGATACACAACCAACCATTTAGATCAATGTCTAAAAGACAAAAGCCCTCCCAAATTCCTGAAGATGGGAGACAATTGGGCAGAGATTTTAGGATGGGGAGGCAGCGCTGCTCAGATAAAACCCTTCCCGGAACAATTCCGCTATTTTTAATTCCTTATGTAAACAGGAGGCTGAAACTAGGCTGAGATCTGAAATTAAAGAGAGACGATCTTCCTCCAAGAGGAAAACGAGCACAAATTCCCCGCCGGGGGCTCGACCCCCTGGGTGAGATGGGGGGTAAAGCCCCACCTGAACCCCACCCCGGGCACGGGCCCGTCCGTCGGCGGCGTTAAACCGCACGTTTTAGAGAAAAAAAGGGAAAAAAAAAAGGCAGATTTAAGTTTAAGCAGAACGAGATCAAGTGGATTGGGGGCTAATGCTAATCAGAG